>NW_006431805.1:1732852-1748679 GCF_000325575.1 Pteropus alecto | reverse complement strand
GAATGAGTCAGAGGCAAAGAAAAATCATTGTTCTTTCCTTTAAAAAACATTGTCTTACATACAAGGGTACATATGGTTACAAAGGAAACTGAGAAGTATAGTATTTAAACTGAGAAGCCATATGCCCAGCTGAAAACTAGTTTCAATTTCAAAGGAGAGGGGAAGAGCTATTAGGAGGCTATTTCCAATTGCTTCACACTGAGCCACTTGTTAAATGGGAATAGATGAAAATTGTTTGTAAGTGCATCATACTTTAAAATGGTATTTAAATTAACTTTGTAGTAGTAAAAATAAATAAATAAACTTTATAGTAAAATATTGGGTCTAAACTAACCTTTAACACCATTTTTATCATATAGAGAGCAAAGTTTAGAGGTTCCTCAAAAAATTAAAAGCAGAACTACATTATGACCCAGCAATTCCACTTCTGGGTATTTATCCAAAGAAAATCAACACACTAATTCAAAAGAAAATATGCACCCCTATGTTCATTGCAGCGCTATTTACAACAGCCAAGATATGGAAGCAACCTAAATGCCCATCAGCAGATGATTGGATAAAGAAGTTATGGTTCATATATATGAAATCTTACCACTCACAATGACATGGATGGACCTAGAGGGTATTATGCTGAGTGAAATAAGTCAGACAGAAAGATTAAAGAAATGTCATATGATTTCACTTATACACAAGATCTAAGAAACTAAAGAACAAACAAAACAAAAACAGACTCACAGATACAGAGAACAAACTGGTGATTGCCAGAGGGAGAAGGGTTTGTGGGAATCGGTGTAAAAGGTGAAGGGATGAAGAAATACAAATTAGTAGTCAGAAAACAATCATAGGGATGTAAAGCATAAGGTATATAGTCAATAATATTGTAATAGCTGTGTGTAGTGCCAGGTGGCTATTAGACTGATCGAGGAGATCACTTCATAAATTATATAAATGTTTAACCTTTGTACTATATAATTGAAACTAATAAAAAAAGGTAGGCCAATAATAATAAGAACTTTATACTTTTATATTTTATACTTTATAATGCATTTTCAGATTCACCATTTCAATAGATTGTCACAAAAATTTGTGAGGTCAATAGTGAAAATATATAAATAATACTCACCTGCCTCCCTCTGGAAAAAAAAGAAGAATTGAGACTCGGAAAGATTAGAAACTGAGAATTCAAAATCAGACAGTTTAGCAGAGGAATGAGATACAGAGCCCAATACTCATCACATTGTCTCTTCCAGTTTCTTCAGTCCTAAGGTTATTTAATTAAGATTACTATCATTTAGGTAGCTAATCAGGCTGTCTCATAATTCATTTATTATTTATTGCTTCTGATAGATCAACCATGGAACTGAAGCAGATGGCAAGTCTTAGCATTTGGTACTGCCTTCGTGTGTGTGTGTGTGTGCGCGCGCACGCACGTGCATGCATGTGTCTGTATATATGAGCATGCATATATGTACAAGACCTTTGCATCTACTTGTTAACCCAACTATCAGCCAGTCTAGACATTGATATAGTCAGACCCCTACTTCTTACTTACCTTTTGTTGTTACAAATCTGTCTGTTCTCCCATCAGTTTCTGCTGCTTGGTTTACCCACCTCGTATTAGCCTATTTTCTATACCCTCTACCTCTTATTCCAAAGGAATTTTGGCACTACTTAAATATAGACTTTACTACTTGTCGGTCAACATTAGAGCTTACCTCCAACCCCATTTTCTCACTATCCCCAGCAGACCATAACTGAAATTTCTAGCACCCTTTACAATGCTCTGACCCCAAATACCAGAGATCTTTTGAAAGTCACCTATTTTTCAAGCATGTTATTCTTAATTCTTAAATGTGTAGTGTTTTAGAATGTATTTTTATAAAACCTTTTTTAATTTTGAATTCCTAGAGATAAACTTTTCTTAAATATTTGAACATTATATAAACAATGACTTTTCTTAGGTGAAATAAACAGCTAAAATTTTTGTTGCAGACTTGAAAAAAAACACTTGAATAAAAAAATACATAAATGAATACTGATACTTTTTAATGAGTGAATGCAAGATTCCAAAATTATATTATCCTTTATGTAGAGTATCTCAAATGATTTGTTTTTGTCCAGAGACTAGTGGATAAGAATGAAAGAATAAACTATTTGCACACATAATACATTTGGTAATGCCATAATTGAAAGTTAACAACTTATCTAGGATCATATTTTAAAGACATATTTTTAGGTCTCATAATGTCATGGCTAATATAATGGCATACAAATTTAATATATGAATCACAAAAATCAAGTAAATTTTATTTTTATTTGTTTATTTTTTATCAAAAATTATTGGGGTGATATTGATTAATGAGATCAAATAAGTTTCAACTGTATCATTCAGAAGTAAGTCATATATATATTGCATTGTGTGTTCACTACCCAGAGTTAGATTTCATTCAGTCACCAAGTATTTGTCCCCTTTTACCCTTACTACCTCCTCCCTCCCACCTTCCTTCTGTTAACCACTAATCCACTGTCCGTGTCCTTGAGTCTCTGTTTGTCATGTTTGTTGCTTTCAGTTTTATATCCCATATATGAGTCATACCATGTGCTTTTCAACTTTTTCTGTCTGATTTATTTTGCTTTTAATGATGATCTCAAGATCCATTCAAGTTGTCACAAATGGCAGTATTTCATCTATTCTTATGGCTGAGTATATTCATACACACACACACACATACATATGTATATACACACATATATACACACACATATGTGTGTATATATGTGTATATATGCACATATATACATATAACACATATGTATATATGTGTGTGTATATCCACACATATACATATATACATGTGTGTGTGTGTGTGTGTGTGTGTGTGTGTGTATCACCTCTTCTTTATACAGTTATCTATTGAAGGGTACTTTGGTTGTCTCCATGTCATGGTGACCATAAATAATGCTTCTATGAACATCGGGGCACATATACCTTTGCACATAAATGTTTTTAGTTTTTGGGGGGTAAATATCCAGAAAAGAGATTGCTGAGTCATATGGTAATTCAATTCTTAGTTTTTCGAAGAAACTCCATACTGTTTTCCATAGAGATTGTACCGATTTACATTCCTACCAGAAGTGTATGAGGGGTACTTTTTCTCCATAATCTCTCCAACACTTGTTATTACTTGTCCTGTTGATGACAACCATTTTAATAGGTGTGAGTTGGTATTTCATTGTGGTTTTGATGTGCATTTCCCTAATAGCTAGTGTAGTTGAACATCTTTTCATATGTATGTTGGCCATTTGTATGTCTTCTTGAGAGAATTGTCTGTTCAGGTTCTCTGCCCAGCTGTATATTTTGGAAATCAGACCCTCATCAGAGGCGTTTGCAAATATCTTCTATTCAGATGATTGCCTCGTTGCCTCATTGATGTTTTTTTTTACTGTGCAGAAGCTTTTTAGTTTGATGTAGTCTCATTCATTTATTTTTGCACTTACTTCCCTTGTCTTTGAGATCAAATTTATAAAAATCTTCTCCAAATCCAAGTTCCATGAGTTTAGTACCTATGTTTTCTTTTATGTAATTTATTGTTTCAGGGCTTATACTCAGGTCTCAATTCATTTTAATTTAATTTTGTTATATGGTGATAAACAAGAATCTAGTTTCATTCTTTTGAATTGGCTTTCTAGTTTTCCCAGCACCTTTTATTGATAAAACTTTCCCTTATTCGCTATATAGTTTTGGCTCTTTTGTCAAAAATTATTTGTCCATATAAACATGGTTTACTTCTGGACTCTCAATTTTGTTCAATTGGTCTGTGTGTCTGTTTGGTTTTTTGTTTGTTTGTTTGTTTGTTTGTTTTGCCAATACCATACTGTTTTGATTATTGTCACTTTGCACTTTGCAGCATAAATTGATATCAAGCAGAGTAATAACACTGACTCTGTTTTTTTCTTGTTTTCTCAAAATTGCCTTGGCTACTTGAGATTTTTTGTAGTTCCCTACAAATCTGATGATTTTTTTGTTGTTGTTGTTCTGTTTCTTTAAAAAATGCCATTGGGACTTCAATGGGGAGTGCATTAAATTTGTATAATGTTTTAGGTAATAAGGTCATTTTAACTATGCTGATTTTTCTAATCCAAGGACATGGAGTATCTTTCCATTTGTTTGTGTCTTCTTCAATTTCTCTTAACGATGTCTTATAGTTTTCAGTGTATAGGTCCTTCATGTATTTGGTTAGGTTTATGTCTAGGTATTTTATTATTATTTTTTGCAATTGCAAAAGGAATTATTTGTTTTATTTTTTCATTTTTTTCTGAAAGATTTTTATTAGAGTATAAGAACACTATAGATTTTTGAACATTGATTTTGTATCCTGAAACTTGACTATATTTATTTTTTTATTTCTAATACTGCTTGAGTGGAATCTTCTGGGTTTTCTACCTAGAGAATCATGCTATTGGCTAAAAGTGAGAATTTGACTTTTTATTGCCTGTTTAGATTCCTTTTTATTTCTTTCTCTTGTCTGATTGTTCTCATTAAGACTTCCAATATTATATTAAATAATAGTGGTGATAGCGGACAGCCTTGTCTCTTTTTTTGACCATAGAGGGAAGGTTTGTAGTTTTTCACCATTAAGTATGATGTTAGTTGAGGGTTAGTCATATATGACTTTTATTATGTTAAGGTACTTTCTTTCTATACCCATTTTATTAAGTGTTTTAATCATAAATGGATACTGTATTTTGTCAAATGCTTTTTCTGCATCTATTGATATGATTATATTATTTTTATCCTTTATTTTGTTTACATAGTGTATCACATTAATCAATTTGCATATGTTAAACCATCCCTGTGTCCCTGAGATGAAACCCACTTGATCATGGTATATAATCTTTTTAATGTGTTGTCGTATTAGATTTGCTAGTGTCTTATTTAGGACTTTGTATTTGTGTTCATGAGAGATATCAGTCTGTAGTTTTCTTTTTTTGTGTGTTATATTTACCAGGTTTTGGTATCAAGGTAATGTTGGCCTAATAAAATGAGTAAGGAAGTGTTGTCTGTTCTTCAATTTTTTGGAAAAGTTTGAGGAGAATAGGTATTAAATCTTCCTTGAACATTTGGTAGAATTCACTGGTGAAGACATCTGGTCCTGGACTTTTACTCTGTGAGAGGTTTTTGAAAATTATTTCAATTTCTATACTGCCTATCAGTATATTTAGATTTTCCAGTTCTTCATGATTCAGTCTAGGTAGGTTGTATCTTTCTAATATCTTGTTTATTTCTTCTAGATTATTGAAATTGGTATTATGTAATTTAGTAAATTTTATTTTAAAATGACTTGCAGAATATAAGGTGAGACACACAAAATAGGATATATAAGCATATATAATGTGTAATCCTAATATACATATGCAATGAAAAAATCATAAGTAAATAAAATAAAAACACTTTTTACCTTTGGTATAAGTAGGCAATTTTATTTTTTACTTATGCCTTTTATATTTTTAATAAAATATTATTAAAGACACTTCTGAATTATTGTCATTATGTTTCTGTTCTATTTCAGAAGCTGGAGAAATTTTTAAAAGTAATCTTTTATGTCAATTATATCAATAAAAACATAAATTAAAGCAATCATAAATATAAATGTATGAAAATTTAGAGAAAGCTCTTAATTTTATGCACAAACACATACACATATATTCATGGCAACATTAAAATAGATTCCCGAATTATGAACATGATGAAAAAATAATCCTAGGGTTCAGAGGCTATCTTAATGGAAGACCATTTATTTCACGATTTTAATAGGTGCTTAGTTTCACTGCAGTGAATAGGCCAAATCAAACAAAATTTTTTTCCAGTTGTATTGCATGAAATATAAATATAGTCTGCCTGTTGCTACATGAAAAATTATTGTATAATTATAATGAAAATGAATTATAGATGAAAGAATAGATTTTATAAACCACTTTCACAGAAATGGTGTTAATGCATTTGAATGTGGACTACAACAGAGTTCCTGAAGTAAGGTATGGCAGGCCAGGAGCCTCTTAGATTTACTAATGATTTTTTTTTTTTTAGTTCTACATTATCTTTCTCTCTCTCTTTCTCAAGAAGTAAATCCTAAAACATTCTACTTCCCTACCACTCCTTCCCACCCCAAACACCAACAAACATGTAAGCCTGCGATCCACTCATATGTCTGTTTTCAGAATTACTATTTATTTCTGGAGAAGAGATAGTTAGATTCTTGTGGTAATTGTGAATTTTGCCTTTTATCCTGGAAACCCCTTGAGGAAAGGAACTATGTTTTATCTACCTCTTGTTATTATTACTTTTAATCTACAAACACACATACTTATTGATATGAACATAGTAGACAGTCAACAAACAAATGATGGATGAATAATTCTTTTTTTTTTTTTATGGTTTGTGGCAGGCCTAGAAACAAATAGAAAAGCCTTCAAAAAATTTGAAGTTATGTCATTAATAGTACCTTATAACTTGGCTCATTAAGGTAGTGCTAAAACTTCTAATTAGTTGTCAGTGTGTATTTAGACAGGTGGTAATGAAATATACATTTAAAAGTGGTAATTTCTATGGCTTTACAAAACTCAGCATGTCTTACAGAAAGCATTAGTTGAGCTAGTCAGATTTTGGGCTGCATTATAATTTACGCCAATAGACAATTTGCGTTAAGATAGTGAGCTACTGCTAAGTGCTAAGATCAGTTGTGCATTTCATACTTCAGCTGCTTTGAAAGAATTCTATTGCTTTTCATAGTCATTCTGCAGTGAAAAAGGGTTCTTTATGACATCACAGACAATTAATTTAGGTACATTACCTAGAAATTTAAAAGGTCATACATGGAAGATAATCGGCACCTCAAAATCCTAGTACTGATTACTAAAATGCAAATTAATGCTCCAGGTTTCTTTGAGTAGCATAGTTCTTATTTAGATTTGAATTACATTTTTGTTTGTTTACACTCCTAAAACTTAAACCCTTAATTTACTCTTTTCAAGTAATGTCAATCCAACTTTAAAAACTATACTTTTGCATTCATAAAAAAAAATTTATTAGGTTGCAATTATATTTGTGTAATACACACAGAAATATTATGAAGTATAATAACAGCTTATTTGATTAATTTATTACCTTCCTTTGCTTACATGTAATCATGCATTTTGATATATGACCCTGCAATAAAGGGAAGGAGAGCATACGAAAGGTCAATATTTGAAATAAATGAAATGAGATAAGGTTCAAGAAGCATATATTATAAAGAATTCTATTTAATTCTGGCAACAAATCTTATTGTGAACAGGTAATCTGTAGATTTTTGAATATCAGATCAATTATTTCACTTTCAACATATATGATTTGGGGAGTGGAATTTCTTATGGCTGTCTTGAAAACAGGCAATGATAACGAAAAAGTATAGTAGAGAATTCGGTCACACCACGTTAGCTGAGAAAGACAGATTTGCCTGATTCTGACTGTACTCTCCAAAGTCCATTAGCATATCTTTTGAAATCTTAGAGGATAGAGAACGTTCTCTCTACTAACTTTACCAAAATCACACATGAATGCACTTCTACCTGCATACAGCCCAAAGTTGTTCACCTATGAACTCAAAGGTCTCTGAGAACCTCTTTCCAAAGTGAAATAAAGGAAACTTTTGGTTGGAAAATAAGAAGCCATTTAAGTTTATGCAGGAGATGAATAAAGAGGCTATTCAGCAACTATTTAGAGATTTAGAGTTTGTATTCAGGAAGGACAAATTATGCTCCTATGGTGAAGTTTTAGCTTTATTAAATTTCATGGGTAAAAGATTGGCATTCTTTCTCACTTTTAAATAGCCAAGTCTTCTTGCCTTTTCAGTGTTCTCAAAATTTAATGTGCTTATGAAACACCAGGGGTCTTGTTAAAATGAAGATTATGATTCAGAATGTCTAGGGGGAGGCCTGGGATCTGTATTTCTAACAAGCTCCTTGGTCATGCTGACACTGCTGTTTTGAGAACCTCACTTTCAGAAACATTGTACATCCTGCTTTATGGATATGAATAAGACAGTGGTTCGCAATTACAGCTACACATTGGAATCATTTGTGGAGCTCTTTCATACATACAGTTGCTCAGGCTCCAATTCGGACCTCTTGAATCAGAATTCCCAAGGGTAAAGTCTTCATATCTATTTTCTTAAAGTTCTCTAAATCACATTATTTTGTGGTTTCTAGGCAAAGGTTGCATAATACATCATTTTTTTAATATTAGGAGTATATGTTAATAATGTACATACATATTTTTTATGCAACATGGCTCAACATATATTTACTCACAATGGCAATAATGGGAATGAAAGAATCTTTGCATAAAAACCAAACTCATAGTGTATATCCAAGGTCATTTTACTTATAGCCTCTGATCTCTAGAAGGTGATGAAGCATGGTTCTTTGCGGGGTAGTGTATGTATTCAAACATGGATTCCTGCCCTATAACCTTGCGAGAAACAAGTGCACGACCTCTTATGTATATAGATTTTTCAATTCTGCTTTGATTCCACACTCGATATTTCTGCTCTAAGATATAACTGAAAATATTCTATGAGATGATATACTCTAAAACAAGTAAGCACAATTCTAAGAGCAATAGAAAAAATATCCCTTTTATCTGTAGACTTGGCATTTTAAAGTCCATCAAGCTTTTGAGTTGAAAGAATATTTCATTGGTCAGAAACTCATCTCTAAGCATCTGTAAAACACTGGAAACATTTGAAACCGAATGACGAAAGGTTTGGGAAGAAGAAAAGATCATGCTATTATTTCTGAAAATATTTTATTTGAAGAGACTAGAGACAGCAAGAAAAATATTCTGATAGCAAATAGCGACTCTATCATAAAAGCAATTGATGGCTGTGGTCATGGTTAGATATAACTTCTATATCAAATAAAGTATTTCTGCATGTTGAAAAGCTATCAGAAAAAACATAAAGATGCCAATTAAATGCCATTCAATGATTATAAAATATGAATAATCAAATATTAACTGTTTACATTTTGAGAAAAAAAACTTCTGAAAATTTCTCTATACATGTTGTATAATTTTATATTGAATTAGTAAATTAGATAGGAAAAAAAAAGGAAAACTAACATGTACCTTATACTTTTCAATGTTTTACTTCCCATTAGCATTTTTATAAAATTTACATAAGGTATACAGATTCAGTTCCTGGCTATGGTACTATACATCATGTTTTTCCCAAGTCAAATCAAATATGGTTCTCCTATGAGTTTCTGTTGCTCATTTCCAAATCAAGACCTCCTCAAATATATAGCATGTATTTTCCAAATTTCCTACTACAATGAAGATTGTATGCTTGAGTCAATTCTACTTTGTTGCGCACAAAAGACTTGCTGGATCATTAACCAGGCGTTTCTTGTAATAGAAGATGGAACTCTGACTTATATATGCATATTTCTTTTTAAATTCCATATTACATCACTGTCATATCATCAAGCTTTTGATAAAATGCACACATGTTGCTAAATAGAGACAAATGACAATGTGCTGTTTCTAATCACATTTTAAATAATAATTACACATCATTAACAGTTATAATGTTAGGTGATATTTATTGTGCCCCTCCAGTGGTATGCAGGAGCAAGATGGTATCAGCTTCTGAGAAGCTGATTACACACATTTCTCCCCAACCCTGCATTCAGTGACATAGCATTGACAATTTGAATTGGCCATGGTGGGAATATTTACATCACGGAAATTGCCAAACTCTACAAATCAGGGCCTCTTTTTTCTTTTTTATTTTCTTTCATAAAGCTGGTTGTTAAGCATTTACTAGCACAACATTGGGCCCTCCTATGTGTCAGGCACTATTCTAGACAATTTATTTAAATTCATTATGTTATTTCATCTTTATAATAACTCTATGAAGAGAATATTATTATTTCCATTTTACACATGTAGAAACTAAAGTTTAGAAATATTAAGTAATTTATTCAATATCACACATAGCTAAATAAATGGCAGAACCATGATTAGACACAAAATCTGTCTGATTCTGAAGCTCACCAGTTTGTTCTACTATATCAACTATTGTGAGTTGGTAAGCATTAAAGTAAGCACAATGGGATACTCAAAGATGAATAAAAGACAGTCTTTAGCTAGACCGACGGAATCATAAGTTTTATTACAGATAACATCTAGTAAATATTTATCAATACAGTAATAAGAAAAATATTAAGTTAGCAAGCCATGAATTGAACAGTATTTTAAATAGTAGACTTCTAATGCATTTCTAAATGTAAGATGATATATTTCATTTTACTGAGAAAGTAGAAAAAAAATCATACAACACTTTAACTTTCTGTCATTCAAACTGTTAAATCCACTGTCTGTAATTGTACTCTGTTTTCTCTCGCGTTATAAGAAGGGTTCCCTTACTCTTATTAATGTCTCCTACATTTGTATTCTGGATTCCACTTCCTATTTTTTTTTTTTTTATCAAAGGTTTCACTTCTGAAGTCTTCCTTTTTCTCTTGCATCTTTATTCTTCTTTAACTGGATCATTGCTTTCAGCATACAAACATTCTCTAATTTGTATCTGTCATTTTAAGATTAATGTCCTTTCCTTAAATATGTGATATTGAACAATGTACTAAATATTTTCTAATCCTATGCCCATCTCCATCTACTGCCTTATGATGCTATTCTCCTTCACAGAAAGACTATTTTGAAGAATTTTCTATAGCCATTCACATTCTTTCTCTAGCTTGCTTTAGTCAGGCTTTCATGATCTCCACTTCACTGAAATTGTTGATGGTGTCAACAATTACCATCATGTTGATATGCAAATGATCAATGGTCATTTATCTTTCCTCATCTCATCCACCTTTTAGTAGTGTTTGAGATAACTGTTCCCTAATACATCATATAAATTTATTTTTGCTTAATTTTCATTAATTTGTATTCTCTTGATTGTCTTTGTGCCTCACTATCTGTTTTTCTCAGTCTCATTGTCAGGTTTCTTCTTCTATGCTCAATTTTTAAATTATAGATTATGCTACAGGGTTTTTTTTTTTTGACACTTGTCTTTTATATGAACTCTTTTTCTAGTTAGTTGTATTTAAATTTATAGTTTAAATGCCATCTTTATGACTCTAAAAGTTATATTTAAACTCTCAAAGGTATATCAACTGATTTCTGGACAATTCCACTTGGATGTCTAATAGACATGGCAAATTTAATACCACAAAACAATATCTTCTTCCCTAACTTACTCTATTACTAATCTTCTCTATTCATACTAAATGGTTCCACTATCCTTCACCATGCTATAGGTAATCTCTGTTTCCTCTGTTTTATACCTTGAGTGTATCTATTTTTCTCTATTGCTACTATCAACATCTTAACCTAAACTATCAGTATCTCTGACTGGAAGTATCAATATACACTCTTAACCTTTTTTTTCCCACTTTCATACTTTATTTTGTTCAATCCATTGTTCACAGAGAAATAAAAAATAATATTTGAAAATACATTAATTAGAGCATATCGCTCTCTTGCTTAAAACCCTCCAGTGACGTCTCACTCAACCTGAGACAAAATTCTAACGCTTTACTGTGGTTTACAATGTCCTGCATGATGCGAACTCTGCCTTCTACTCCAACATTATATGACAGTACTTTCTCCTCTCTCATTAAACTCCTGCTTCACTTGATTTCATTAAATTGTGAGTTCCATTGAGACAAGGAACTTGCCTATCTTGTTTCTCCTACTATAGTACCAGTGTTTAGAAACATGCAAGGTAGACAATTGATATATACATTTGTAAAGAGTGAATGCATTTGTCATTTCCATTTATTTCACTTAACATTGAGCTCCTACTATATGCCAGGCACTGTGCTAAACTAAAGAATACCGATACGAAATTTTATTTGCTATTTAGTTTCTTTTAATTTCAACTTGACCTCACTTTTTGGTGTGGACTTAGATTCCTCAAATGTTATCACAGCAGTTAAAACTGGAAGACTCTAGGGAAAGTTCTCAATGTGTAAATAGCTACAGATAATTTATTTAATAATAATAGAAATGCTAATGGTATCTTTGTGTTTTCTTTTCCCCTATGATTTCTTCCAGTAGTTTTACAATTTCAGTTCTATGTTTTAGTCTTTAATCTATTTTGAGTTGATTTTTGTATATGGTATAAAGCAGGGGTCCAATTTCATTCTTTTGCATGTAGATATTCACTTTTCCCAACACTATTTGTTGCAGAGATTATCTTTCCCTTATCGTGTGTTCTTGGCACCTTTGCAAAATACAGTTGACCCTATATGGGAGGGTTTATTTCTGTTCTTTCTATTCTGTTCCATTGGTCTATATGTTAATTTTTATATGACAGTGCCATACTTTTAAAATTACGTTAGCTTTGTAATCTGTTTTGAAATCAAGACATGTAATGCCTCGAGCTTTATTCTTCTTTCTGAAGAATAAATTGGCTTATCTTGTGAGTTTTGTGTCATATATGAGTTTTAGCATTGATCTTTCTATTTCTGTAAAAAGTGCCATTGGATTATTGATGGAGATAGCTTTGGATCTGTATATCACTTTTGAGATTATGTACGTTTTTTAACAATATTAAGTCTCCCAACCCATGAACATGGAATGTCTTTCCATCTTAATTGGGTCTTCCTACTTTCCAGGGGATGTTGAAGATGTAATTCCAGGGAAAAATAGATCCTTTGAAGTGACAAAAATGTTACTTAAATCCAAGCTCTCCAAATTACTATTTGTAGGAGCTTCTGCAATTACTTCTCTTAGCCTCAGTTCTTCTATTTGTAAAATAAAAAAAAAAAATAATTACTAACAAGGATTTTGAGGGGATAATTAAGATAATGCATACGGAATACCTAATATAGTGCTTGGCATGCAGTAGGATCTGGATAAATGGAAATTAATAATAATTATTATTATTATTTAAAAATAAAGGTGAGATATAAATAACTACTGATAATTTTTATGAAAAGGGTACAAATATTAATAATTCCTTTGTGATTTCTTCTAAAACGAACTTTTCAGCATCAGTCAAAAATGTAATTCTAAGCAAATAGGAGAGTAGCATCTAGTGTATAGATCGGATAATCTTCTACTCTGCCGCTTTATTTTTTCTTAAATTGATGTAGACTCTTGATTATAGATCATCCATGTATTTTGCAGCATCAACAAAAATTTATGGTACAGTATATTTTAGAAGTAACATGTCACTACTGAAACTTCTGGTTAGCCGATTTTGAAACTTATGTTAAAATGAGTACCTGTACCTATCAATGCAATTCACTTTAAAAGGCAAGATCGGCATGCTTATTAAGAATTAGAAGAGGAAAATTAAAGGATTTTGGTATTTGATATTTCCAAATAGCATATACAAGCTAAAGATAATGTGTTTTTATTGTCTTTAACATTGAATTTAATTCACAATGTTAGAAAAAACACATTTTTGCCATGATCCTTCGTGCCTATACAATTGATGGAGAACAGATAACCTAGATACAAATAACCTAGATATATAATGCTTAGATATTTTTGAATTACACTTTGCCTTTGAATTGTAAAGCTTCTTGTTGTTGTTGTTGTTGTTGTTTTTCCCCAGAAAGCATATACTCTCCTGTGATTCATGCAAACAAAGAAAAATAAATAAATATCTATTAATAAACTGTCATTAGCATTTTCTCGATGTTATTTTTTGTTAGTATATCATTTTGAAGGAGTCCAACACTGAATAAAGAGTAGCCTAATAAGTTGCTTGATTGGCTCCCTTCATTCCTTGATGATCATTACATCATCCCTGCCTATCTGCAGAGCCTTGATCCTAGGCTATCTATTCTAGCAAGTAGATAATTTCCAATTTTGAAGTTCTAAAATGATTTTGGGATTTATGTACCTAACAAAATGCACTTGCAAGTCTGAGTTATTTAAAGTTTAAATCATCCCAGAATGGTCCACCCTATTAGATACTCTATTATTTGTCTTAAGGCCTGGAGTTAACTTGTCTTGAGCCAGGTCAGAACTACCACTACAAGATAGCATTTCAAATACTTAATATAAAGCATAGACTGTTGATTACTTCTTTTTTCATTCATTCTTTTGTTTACCTCACCATTCCATTGATCACATAAAGAATGTTGTACGAATTATAAAATTAACATGTCTGTACTTAATTTAATTGATATTGAGATTGCAAATAGGTATATAGTAAAAAGACTATTTAAATTACAATAATGTCATGCTTTCTAATTCTACTATTATCAGTAGATGACCTAAGGGAGTAAAAGTATACCTGAGCATAAATCCAGCAGGATTGTGACTTTTGACTTGTAAAACCTAAATGAATTGCCTTGCCACTAATTCAATCATACATTATTGTTGAAGTACTATGTCTGTTGTCTTTTAAGTAAAAATAAAGCCAATAGTGATACATTAATGGAGTTTAGAAAAAAATATATAATCACATTTAATTTCTAATTGTGGGATTAAAAGAAAAAGATAAATTCAATTTTGGTCTTAAAAATCATTAGATTGTTTTTTTTTCTAATTTTACTTGTCTCACAGATTTCAAATAAAAAGAGAAAATGAAAGTAAAAATATTTTCTTTACTTTTAAGGGAAACATGGAAACTTTTTATGAAGTAAGAATTCATACATGCAAATAAACACAAATAAATGTTTGTTATGCTAAGCATATATAAAGTTGTGTTTATGAAATGCAGTGGTTACAACTAGGACATACATTATCTGGTATGCCAATGTGATGAATAAGAACTGTGGTTCTACTTGTTTTCATGAAATTATCATTAATCCTGTTCTAACAAATGTTGTGAGGAATTATTCCCATGAAATGCTGGGTTGAAAATCAAGTTCTAAAATCCTTTAGAAAAGTAAAATTAATTGGAGTTATTAGACCCTCTGTAAAAGTGTAACATGAAAAAATGTAAAATCAAATAGTGGTTTTGGGTTACAATAAACTTGAACAAACTTCACCTTTGAAAAATCTGTTCTGAACTACAATCTTCTATTTTATTACAAGCTCAGTAGCTTCATACTCTTGCCTGAGAGCCTTATTTGGTTATCATTTTCACTGTTGTAAATTAATTTTCAAATAATTTAATTATGTTATATGGTCATATAATATTTATACCTTGATCAAAGTCATATACAATGTGAAATTTTTCTTAACGCTAAAATTGTCCTTGAGGTCTGTGACATAGACAGTCTTTATTAGTGAAATTATATATTATAAACTACTTTCTCTGAAAGAATATAGTCTCTGAAAAAATATGTATACAGAAAGCATCTATACATAAAAGTATACTGAACTGAGAGAAAAAACTTGCTCAAAATTTTGAATTTTTTTCAAAATTTAAGAACATAGACTGATATTAAATATTTATTTGAATCACCTTTTCCAAAATAACTACAAATTCATGTCTGTTTCAGGAGTTTGCATAGCTATAAATTGAATCGTTTATTTATTTTTAAAAATCTATCTTAATACCTGCTAGAAAAAAATGCTTACTATGTTGAATTTCTTAATATCCCCATTTATTACATCAAACTAAAGCAACTGAAGAAGAAAAAGTGGTTAATCTTTAAAACAGAAAAATAATTACTTGGTTTAACACAAAGGATTCACCTTTCTTTGATTTTATTTTTTATTTTATTTTTTTAATTAATTTATTTTTGGGGGATACTGCAGGCTTTTCAACTCTTTCCGGAGGCTGGGGGGTGAGGATGCATGTGTGTTCTCT
>NW_006431805.1:1724912-1732578 GCF_000325575.1 Pteropus alecto | reverse complement strand
CACTGCTTCTTTATCCAATCATCTATCGTAGGACATCTCTGTTGCTTCCATGTCCCGGTCTCTGTGAATAATGCTGCTATGAACATCTTTTCGTATATGGGTTTTCAAGTCTTTGGGGTAAATACCCAGTAGAGGGATTGTTGGATCATGTGGTAGATCAATTCTTAGTTTTTTGAAGAACCTCCATATTGTTTCCCATAATGGCTGTACCAATTTGTCTTTGATTTTAAAATAATATTCTGACATTTTACTTCATCTGCTATTTCATTGTTTATTCATAAGGTGCATAGTAGGTTGCTATCATCAATAACACCATGGGCTAATGAATGTGGGAGCGAATTCTAATGTTTGATGAATTTATGCACATTTTCTAGCTTCATCGAGAGCTATAGACACTTTAAGGTATCAGCTGAGACCAAATTTATTGAATCCAACTAGAAAGATGAGATGAGAAATATTTTTCTTTACAAAAATCTGTATTATAGAACCTAATTAAGATGATCTAACATTTCAGATGGAGGGATTTAAAACTGCATGCAGACTCTAAGATGATGTGTTTGTCGAAGAAGGCACTTTTATAGTTCGGTGAATGAAAAATTTGAATAAAGTTTATTAAAGTGAATTTGATAGTCGATATAAAAATTACTGGGAAAGTAATTGGAAAACTGAATCCTTACCGACACTCACTATAAAGAGAATAAAATTTGGCATGCATGAAATGAGATGGTACTTTACTCATAATTTATCACTCAAAGTGAGTCTGTTTCAGTCCATTTAATTTCACTTTATTGGTTCTTCCTCTTTCTCCTTTGCACTCTAATGTTGAAGCCACAGGCATGCTCACTTTTTGCTTTATTCCTTGCCTCTCCTTTCAGTTACCTGCATGCTGAATCAGTCCACTATTACCATCACTTTTTATGAAGTTAAAAAGTTTGTTTCCTGATTATAAAAGTTAGACGTATTCATTTTGCAGCAAAAGGCAAAAAGGAGAAAGTTATTGTCTGTCATTGCATTCCAAAGAGAGATAATCATTGTTGATATATATACATATATATATTATTTTTCCTTCTAGTAATATTTGATGCACGTATATTTACAAACTTGAGCTTATACTGTGTATATAGTCTCAAGTCCTAATGACTTCATTTCACATTATATTATAAACATTAACCATCACATAATTAAAAAAATAAATATTTTAATTTTGGCATTCTATTCTGTTGTATCAATACTTTTAAATCTATTTTACCAGTCATCTATTTAAGTTGTTTCCTTTCTTGTGTTATTAAAAAATAACATTGCAGTGAACAGCAATGAACACAATTTTTTGTACACATCTGATTGTTTACCTAAAAATAGATTCTTAGAAGGAGATTACTGGCTAAAATTTTTTTAAGGCTCTTGATATTTTGCTAGATTACTTTCCAGAAAAGGGGTAGCAGCTTTCACACTCTTTAGCAAAATTTGAAGCTTCCATTATCTTTTTAATAAAAGTAATTTAGTTCTTGATATTGGGTCAAACTTAATACATAGCAGAATAATATTGATGCTAGTTTTGAGGAATTACATGAAATGCCCTTTCTTACCTTACATCAGATTAATACTCCTGTTCAAGCTCTCAGAAGGAAACACAAGAAAACTTTGGGGCCATTAAGGAGAATATTCTCTCTTGCATGCACTTATTTGAGGAGTAGCTAAATTCAGAAACTCTTATGTGAATCTGTGGGAGGATTTCCAAATCTACATGTTTTTGCTTACTGTCACAATGTTTAATTTCATGACACTAACCTGAATTATCTCCATTTCTTTAATGTGCAATTCATATTTTGTCTTTTTTAAATCTAATCTTCTTTTACTAATACTTGGCCTTTTGTAGCCTGGTCACAGCACTTAATTATAGATGATTTAGTATGTGTGTCACTTTTATGTTTACATTTCTCATCAAGATTAGATATCACTGCAGAGCAGAAAGCATATTTATATTTTTGTATGTTGTGTGGAATTCAAAGAGTCAACCTAAAATGTTAGTTAAGGCCAATTTCAAGTAGGCTTATGACTTACATTTAAAGTAAGAAAAGTAGACATGTATACAAAGTACAACTATATATGCCAGTTTCCAAATTTTATTCTGGAAATTTTGATAAATGTTTATCTGAAAAGAGGGTTATTCACAACTTGAGAAATACTCATGTTTCATGGATCAGGGTTTGGGAAATGCTGATGCCTACTATTTCCTATAAAATAACCCTGAATACTGATTACTAGCAGTCTCTTTTCTTACTGGCTTTCTATTTTATGTTGAAATAATTGTAAGACACTCTGTGCTAATTCCTACTTCCTTATTTCATCATAGATTTAGAGATACAAAAATAACTAGATACTTTATGTTTTTAAATATCTGAGGATAATTTATTAGCTGAGCTAAGAGAAATTAGGAGAAAAACCCAGATCATGCACCCAGGAATAAATTCTAAAACCATTAGCTCATGCATGATAAAAATGTTTACTCTTTTTATGTATGATAATCCACATAATTTTATGCCTCTCCAACTATTCCTTTTCAGTAATGTTACCTGGAGATGTCTACATTACATAAATTTCATGAAATTTTACAAATGAAAATATACCCTAATAAAGGCATTATTTTTCAGTATGAAAAGTCTCTTCAGTACCAGAATTTAGTGCCTTTTAGGTCTTTTAAGCATATGTACAGAGAAGCTCTGGATGAATTCCCCATCAGGACACACATTTCCAGATTTCCTTAAATCTCTATATTCTTCTTTTTGATAAAATAGCATCCTCAAGTCTTCTTCATCATTCAGTCTAATATGCTAATAGTAATAATAACAACAGTTAAAATTAATAGAGTCTTAATATTTACCCAGAAATATTTTAAACACTTGCATGTATTAACATATGTAGTCCTCAAAACAACCCCATAGCTTTACACTATGATTATCTCAATTTAATGAAAAATAAAACCTGATACACAAAGAGAATATTTGGTCAAAATTAAACAACTAATAACTGGCAAAGCTAGAATTCCAATGCAGGTAGTTTGAGTTCAGAATCTATGCTTTTACCTATTAGGACTCTAGAACCCACCAGTAATTTTTTTAAATTAAGTTTTTAAATTAATTAATTTAATTTTTTATGGTGACATTGGTTAACAAAATCCAAAAAGTTTTGGCTATACACTTTCAGAGTAAGGCATATATATATTTAGACTGTGTGTTCACCTCCATAGTTAGATTTCTTTCTGTCACCACATATTTGACCCCCTTTACCCTATCTCCCCTCTGCCCCCACCCCCTATCCTCTGCTAACCACTAGTCTATTGTCCATGTCCATGAATCTCTGTTTGTTTGCACTGTTCATCTGATGCTTTTACGTTTATATCTGACATATAAGTGATGTCATGTGCGGTTCAATTTTTTCTGTCTGGATTATTTCACTTAGCATGATTATCTAGAGGTCCATCCATGTTGTCACAAATGGCAGCATTTCCTCTATTCTTATGACTGAGTAATATTCCATTGTATATATGTACCACCACTGCTTTATTCAATCATCTATCGTAGGAAATCTTGGTTGCATCCATGTCCTGGCAACTGTAAATGCTGCTATGAACATCTTTTTGGATAGGGGTTTTAAAGACTTTGGAGTAAATACCCAGTAGAGAGATTGCTGGGTCATATGGTAGATCAATTCCTAGTTTTTTGAGGAATCTACATATTTTTCTTTCCATAGTGGCTATACCAATTTGCAGTCCCACCAACAGTGTATGAGGGTTCCTTTTTCTCTGCTTCCTTTCAAACATTCGTTATTACTTGTTCTGTTGATTATAGATATTCTAACAAATGTGAGATGGTATTTCATTGTGGTTTTGATTTGCATTTCCTAATAACTAACGATGTTGAACGTTTTTTTTCATGTATTTGTTGGCCAATTGTATGTCCTCAAGTGAGAAGTGTCTGTTCAGGTCTTCTGCCCATTTATTGATTTGTTTGTTTGTTTGTTCATTTTGTTGTTGTTGTTATTGAGCCGTATAAGTTCTTTGCATATTTTGGATATTAGGCCCTTATCAGATGCGTTGCTTGTAAATACATTTTCCTATTCAGATGGCTGTTTCTTTACCTTGTTAACGGTTACTTATGGTGTACAGAAGAATTTTAGTTTGCTGTAGTCTCATTTATTTATTTTTGCTTTTACTTCCCTTGCCTTTGAGGTGAAATTCATAAAACCCTCTTTAAGTCCAAGGTCCTAGAGTTTATTTCCTATGTTTTCTTCTTTGCAATTTATTGTTTCAGTACTTATATTCAGGTCCTTAATCCATTTTGAGTTAAAGTCTAGATTCACTGTTTTGCAGGTGGTTTTCCAGTTTTCCAGCACCATTTATTGAAAAGGCTTTCCTTTCTCCATTGTTTATTTTTGACTTCTTTGTTGAAAATTATTTGCCCATCTAAACATGGGTTTACTTCTGGAACCCCAGTTCTGTTCCACTGGTCTGTATGTCTGTTTTTCTCCAGTACCATGCCATTTTGATTACTGTCACTTTATAGTATAATTTGAAGTTGGGCAGATTGATATCTCCAGCCTCATTCTTTTTTCTCAGGATGCCTTTTGCAATTCGGGGTCTTGAGTGCTTCCATACAAATCTGGTGATTTTTTTGTTCTATTTCTTTTAAAAAAGCTGATGGGATTTTGATGGGGATTGCATTAAATTTATATAATGCTTTAGATAATATGGTCATTTTAACTATGTTGATACTTCCAATGGAAGAACATGAGATATCTTTCCATTACTTTGTATCTTCTTCGATTTCTTTTAATAGAGTCTTACAGTTTTCATTATATAGTTCCTTCACATGTATCGTTAAATTTTTTCCTAGGTATTTTTTGTTGTTGTTGCAATTGAAAAAGGAATTA
Source organism: Pteropus alecto (assembly GCF_000325575.1). NCBI lineage: Eukaryota > Metazoa > Chordata > Mammalia > Chiroptera > Pteropodidae > Pteropus > Pteropus alecto. Next base: position 1,727,649 of record NW_006431805.1, on the reverse strand, counting down.
TTTTTTCCACTTCTTTTTCTGACACTTCATTATTAGGGTATAGGGACACTATGAATTTTTGAACGTTTATTTGCATTCAGAAATTTTGCTATATTTCCTTATTGATGTTCTTGTGGAGTCTTTAGGATTTTCTATATAGAGAATTATGTCATCTGCAAATAGTGATATTTGACTTCTTATTTGGATGTCTTTCATATATTTCTCTTGCCTGATTGCACTCACTAAGACCTCCAAAGTTATATTGAATAACAGTGGCAATAATGGACAGTCTCGCCTTGTTCCTGATCTTGGAAGGTTTTTAGTTTTTCACTATTAAATATAATGTTGGCTGAGAGTTTTTCATATATGGCCTTTATTATGTTAAGGTACTTTCCTTCTATAGCGATATTGTTAAGTGTTTTGATCATAAATGAATGCTTTATCTTGTGGAAGGCTTTGTCTGCATCTATTGATATGATCATATGATTCTTATTTTTTAATTTGTTTACGTAGTGTATCACATTAATCGATTTGTGCATGCTAAACCATGCCTTTGGGATGAAGCTCACTTGACTGTTGTGTACAATCTTTTTGATATGTTGCTGTATTCATTTTGCTAGTATCTTATTTGGGATTTTTACATCTGTGTTCATGAGAGATATCCATTTGTATTTTCCTTGTTTTGTGTTATCTTTACCAGGTTTTTGTACCAGGATATTATTGGCCTCATAAATTGTGTTGAGAAGCATGGCCTCCACTTCGATTTTTTGGAAGACTTTGAGGAGAATAGGTATTAAATCATCTTTGAATGTATGGTAGAATTCACTAATGAAGCCACCTTGTGCTGGACTTTTACATTTTGTCAAGTTTTTGATGATTGTATAAATTTCCATACTGCTGATTGGTCTATTTAGATTTTCCAGTTCTTGATTCAGTTTAGGAAGGTTGTATTTCTCTTGGTACTGATCCATTTTTTCTAGGTTATTAAATTTAGTGTTATATACTTCTTCATAGTATTCTTGTATGATCCTTTATATTTCTGCCGTGTCTGTCGTAATTTCTTCTCTTTCATCCTTGATTTTGTTTATTTGTGTCCTTTCTCTTTTTTCTTTAGTGTGTCTAGATAAGGTTTGTCAATTTTAGTAACCTCCTCAAAGAACCAGAGCTTTGATTCATTTATTTTTCAATTATTTTTTGTTGTTGTTTTCAATTTCATTCATTTCTGCTCTAATTTTAATTATTTCTTTCCTTCTGCTAACTTGAGGCTTCATTTGTTCTTCATTTCCTAGTTTTTTTTTTTGTTTGTTTGTTTTTGTTTTCTTTTTTAAGATGAAATATTAGGTTGTTAATTGGTCTTCTTTTTGTTTTTGGAGATAGGCCTGTAATGACATGAACTTTCCACTTATGAATGCTTTTGCCATATCCCAAAAGTTTTGGTATGTGGTACTATCATTATCATTATCATTCGTTTCTATGTATCTCTTGATCTCTCTTTTTATTTCTTCTCTGAACCAGTTATTTCTCAATAGTATGTTGTTTAATCTCCATGTATTTGTGGTTGTTCTGGCTTTCTTTATTGCAGTTGATCTCTAGTTTCAAAGCATTATGATTAGAGAAAAGGGTCGGCATGATTACAACCTTTTTTTATTTGTTGAGGCTATCTCTTTGTCCCAGTGTGTGCTCAATCCTTGAGAATGTTTCTAGTGCACTGGAGAAGAATGTATAAGCAGCTGGTTGGGAAGAAAGGTTTTTTAAATTTCAATTATGTCCAGTTGGTTTAATGTGTCATTTAAGGTTATTATTTCCTAATTGCTTTTCTGTTTGGAAGATCTGTTCATATCTAACTGTGAGGTATTTAGGTCCACTATTCCAATAGTGTCTTGGTCTGTTTCTCCCTTTAGTTTCATTAATAATTGCTTTATATATTTCAGGGCTCCCTGATTGGGAGCATAGATATTAATAAGTGTTATATCTTCTTGGTGTATGATTCCCTTTATCATTACGAAGTGTCTCCCAGTATCTTTCTTTATCTTTTTTTTTTATTTTGAAGTCTATTTTATGCGATATTAGTACTGCTACTCCTGTATGCCATTTGCTCGAAATTTCATTTTCCACACTTTCACTTTAAGTCTATATTTGTCTCTGAAGCTGAGATGTGTCTCCTGGAGGCAGCATATGGTTGGATTCTGTTTTTTGATCCATTCTGAGACTGTGCCTTTTTATTGGTATGCTCAATTCATTTACATTTAGGGTGATTATTGAAATATAAGGTCTTCTTCTATCTATTTTACCTTTTGCTTTCTGGCAGCTTGGTTTTCCCAATGCTTCCTTGTCCTTGTGTTTCTGTTTTCTTCAGTTTTGATGGCTTTTGAATGTTTTCCCTCTGGTTCTTCTTATTTTTATGTTATATATTTCAATTCTGAATCTTTGATGTTTGGTTACCATTAAGATTATGTAAAGGATAGTTATATATATATATATATATATATGTATGTATATGTATATATATATATATACACACACACACATATATGTGCATATACATGTATACGATAGTTCAGTGTTTCTGCATGTAGCTTATCTCCATTCCCTTTTGTAAATTTGGATCTTTACTCCCTCCCTTTTTCTGTTTTTGTTGTCTCTAATTGTCTCTATGTATGCTGAACATTCATTTCTAACATGCAGTAGCAATTATCTTCTTAATGGTTAAGTTTATAATACCCTTTTCTTAATAAGGATTGCACTATCCTGCTCCTGT
>NW_006431805.1:1713490-1724393 GCF_000325575.1 Pteropus alecto | reverse complement strand
CTCCTGATGTTATCAGCTGGTTCTTGAATTTCTCTTTAATTATTTTTCATTCTTCAGTTTTTCTCTTCTTCCTTCTGATTTATTTGTAGATTTCTGTCTTTGATATCACTGATTCTTTCCTCCATTTGGTCAACTCCATTTCTCAAGCTTGCTATTTCATTTTTCAACTCTTGTAGTGTTGTTGTTGTTGTTGTTTTATTTTTGTTTGTTTGTTTGTTTTTTATCTCCAGAAGATCTATTCTGTTCTTAGCGAGGTTTTCAGTCTCCTTGCTTTGCTTCTCTAGGTGTTTTTCAATTCCTGAAATTGTTGGTATGACTCATTTTGGAACTCACTGAGTTTTTTTCAGAAGTACCATCCTGAATTCTCTGCCATTTAAGTCATATATTTTTATGTCTGTAAGCTTATTTTCTGGATATTTCTCTTTCTTTCTTAGCTTCCTTGTCATGTTGGTTCTTAATGGTGTTTATTGAACTATTTCTCTATCTGAGCATTAATGAAAGTGTGTTCTGCTTTCTTTCCAAGAAGATTTATTATATTAAGGTCTCTCTTGAACCTGTTGCAAGGAATGCAGTTTTCTTCTGATTTTTAGTAAGTGATGTCTAATTCTCTTGAATCCCTGCTTATTATAATTTCTTAATAATGCTTTTTTTTTCCTTGTAGATATTCAATCACTTCCACTACCCTTAGTATCAGTCCCTGTCAGTGTTAGTGACAGTTTTGGTTTCATTTGTTCAGAATCCCCTGGGGCTTTGTGATGTCTCAGAGTATATGGGGGGAAGGGCCCTCTGGGTTGAGGGATTGGAGCTGTGGCTCAGCCTCATGTTTTGCAGCTGCGGCTGGTAATAATGAACTGTTGTTTCTCTGCTCTCCCTGCTTCTCTGCTGTTCACGCTTCTCTGCTGTTCACGCTTCTCTGCCGTTTGTACTCCTCTGCTTTCTGCTCTCATGTTGCGGCACCTTCGCTAGCCGCACAGAGCTCACAGCTGTCCAGCAGGGCTGTTTAGGAACTGACCACACTTTCTCCCTTTCCCCTCCTCTTACAGAGAGATCAGGCTCAAGGGGCAGCTTGTTTCTCCCAGTCTACTGCCTGACTACTGGAGTTCTGAGATGTGGTAGCTCTTATGCACAGATCCCTCACTCAGACATGCTTCTGTGCAGGTTGATTGTTTTTTTTTTGTTTTTTTTTTTTTTTTGTTATTGAGTTTTAGATGTTCGGCTTATTGTTGTTTCAAGGGGAGGTATCTGGGGACATCTCTCACTCCACCATGTTTCTGATGTCACTCTTTTTCTGTTTTTGTTATCTCATATTATCACTATATATTCTGAACATTAATTTCTAAATTACTGGAGCTGTTATCTTCTTTTTTGAGAGTGTTTTATTTTTATCATTTATCATTATGTAATATTTAATCTTATAATACCCTGTCTTAGTAAGGTTGCATATTGCTGCTCCTGCCTGCCTGTTAGTCATCTTACTTACAGTTATTTATTTATTTTTGTCCTTTTGTTTCAGATAGAATTACCCTCTTCATTATTTCCTTTACTGTGAATCTTGTGGTGGAAAATTCCTTCACTTTTCGTATGTCTGGAAACGTGTTTATTTCTCCTTTTTATCTAAAGGAGAGCTTTGCTGGATATATTAATTTTGGCTGGTAATTTCTTGTTTTGTTTTGTTTTTCAATAATAATTTGAATATTTGGTTCCACTCTCTCATTGTTTTTAAGTTCTGTGCTGAGAAGGTCAATGGTAGTCTAATGGGTTTTTCTTTATAAGATACTGTCTTCTTTTCCCTGGCTCCCTTGAGAATATTTTCTTTGTCATTAATTTTTAAAAATTTTAATATATGTTGGCGAAGTACTTTTTGAGTTGAGATAACTGGGTGTTCTATTTGCTTCTTGGATTAGAAGATCCAGTTATTTTCATAGGTTTGGGCAATTCTCATCGACTATTTAAATGTGCTCTTGGTTTCCTGCTCTCTCTCTCTTCTCCTTCTGGTATACCCGTTAATCTTATGATTTTTTTTTTTTTCTCATGGTGTCAGAGAGTTCTTAGAGTTCTTATAGAGAATGTTTTTCATTCTCAAGTCTCTTTCTTCTTCTTTTCATGTCATTTCCAGATTTCTGTCTTTGATATCGCTAATTATTTTTTTCCATCTGGTCAGCTCTATTTCCTAAGGTTACTATTTCATTTTTTTTTTAATCTCTTTAAAAATATTCTTCATCTCTAGAATTGCTTTTGGTTCTTTTTTAGGGTTTCAATGTCCTTGGTAAAACATTTGTTTTGTTCATTTATTTTCATTTTCTGATTTCTTGGAATTTGCAGTCAGAATTTACTTGCATCTCATTGATTTTGTTTTCAAAGAACAACCCTGAATTTTCAGTCATTTAAATAATATATTTTCATGTCTTTAAGCTTATTTTCTGGAGATTTTTCACTTTCTTTCTGAGGTTCCTTTTCACCTTGGTTGTTCATAGTATTTCATGGCCTTGGAATTAATGGGAGTATACACTGCTTAAAAAAAAAAAAATAGAAAATTTATTATGTAGCGATCTCTCTTTAGTAGGTTGATAAGTTTTTCTTTTGATTTCCAGTAAATGATGTTAAAGCTTCTTATGTCTCTGCTTCGAAGCTAAAAATGCGGTTTTCTCTCTAGTATGTGACTGTGTAATTCCTCTGTGATCAGGTCCCTTGTTCCCAGGCCTCTATCCCCATGAAATGGTGTGATTGGTGATGAGGGTCTAGTCTCTGAAGAGGTCCTGAAATCCTGTTACTGTTCCAACAGTCAGATGCAATGTTCTGCGGCTCCTGATTCAGCCTGAGTAGATATGGGTAGAGTTGATTGGGAGAGGCCCGTGGTGTGTATGGCTGTTTCTCTCCTGGGTTTCAGTTGTCTTGCTTTGATATCACTGTCCATATCTCTGGTACTGGTTGTAGTGTATGTTTCACACTAAAGTGTGTATTTGTACTGGTTGCACAAATATCCTGGGTCTCGGTGGTGTTAACTCTGAGCGAATATGAGGCTGGAGGGCACGCTCTGAATTGGTTTTCGAAGAGGAGAGGTGTGCAACCAGACTTTGTGACTCAGCCTCCTGGTTTGCAATGGCAGTTGCTAAGCCACACCTGTCACTCCTCTGTACGTAGTCTCTGCCCTGCTCCCTTTATTGGCCCTTGGCTCAGCTGCATTGAATATGCTGATCACACAGGTTGCAGTGCTCCTAGCTTCAAAGGGCTAAGGCCTGGCCTTGAAATTTGTGCCCCCCCTCCTCCTCCTGCAGGGAGCCTAGGCTGCATTTCACAGCTTGTCTGTTCCTCACTCATAATTTGACCCTCAGCCTCCCAAGGATTTGGCCACCTTTGGATGCTCTGATGTGCAGATCCCTCCGAAGTGCTTGAGTGTAGGTTGAGTGTTATTTGTTGGGTTTTAGATGATAAGGTCATGGTTATTTCGAGGGGAGAGATGTGGGAAGATTCCTCATGCCGCCATGCTTCTGACATAACTCTTACCCTATGTCTTTTGATTGGAGTATTTAATCCATTTAAATTTAAATTAATTATTGATATGTACGTAGTTATTCCCATTTTATTATATATATTTATGTTCTTTTTTTTCCACTTCTTTTTCAAGAATTCTCTTTAACATTTCTTGTAATACTGATTCGGTGGTCACAAACTCCTTTACCTTTTCTTGTCTGGGAAGGTCTTTACCTTTCCTTCCATTTTAAATGATAGGCTTGTTAGATAGTGCAGTCCTGGTTGTAGGTTCTTGCTTTTCATCGCTTTAAATATCTCATGCCAATCCCTTCTGGCCTACAAGATTTCTGTTGAGAAATTAACTGGTAGTCATTTGGGAGCTCCCTGTAGGTAATTAACCACTTTGTCTTGCTGCTTTTTGAATTCTCTCCCTCTCTCTCTCTTTTTTTTTTTTAACCTTTGACATTTTAATTATGATGTTTCTTGTTATGGGTCTTTTTGGATTCATCTTGTTTGGGACTCTGTGTTTTCTGAGGTTGTATGTCTATTTCCTTCACCAGGTTAGGGAAATTTTCACTCCTTATTTTTTCAAATAGGTTCTCAATCCCTTGGTCTCTCTTTCTTCTTCTGGTAGCCCCCTGTGTTGCAAATGTTACAAATGTTGATACTTTTATAGAGGTCCCTTAAACTATATTCACATTTTAAATTATTTTTTCTTGTTTTCTACTGCTTTCTCTTTCAAAACACGGATTTTTTTCTTATGTTTCATCTAATCAGCTGTTGATTCTTTCTAGTATATATATATACATATATATATATTGCTTCATTTATTAAATTCTTCATTTCTGACTTAATTCTTTTTGTTTTTTATGTCCTTTTCTTATGCTTACTATCTTGTTGTTGATATCCTCACTAAGTTCCTTGAACATTTTTATAACCAGCATTTTAAACTTTATATTTGGTAGGTTGTTATCTTTCATTTTGTTTTGTTCTTATTCTGAAATTGTCTCCTGTTCTTTTATTTGGACATGTTGTTTCCTCATTTTGGCTGCCTTTCTACATTTGTCTCTATGTATTAGGTAGATCTGCTACATCTTCCAGTGTTAGATGGGTGGACTTACATAGTAGGTACCCCATAGAGCCCAGTGGCACAATTACCCTCATCACCTGAGCTTGGTGCTTCGTGAGTGTCCCTCATGTGGGTTGTGTGTGCCTTCCTCTTGTAGTTGAATGCTATTGACACACCAGTGGCTAGAATTGACCCTCAGGCCGACTGGCTGTAAGGACTGGTCACTGCCACAGCTTATGAGCTTCTGTGTGGGCACTGACCCCACAGAGCAATATTCTCCCCAGCTGCCTCCGATGCCTGCCACACCTCCTTTGGTGTGTGTTTCTCATGGGCCTAATATGTGGTGCTCTGCTGTGGTCTCAAGCTGGCCTTCCAGTGTGTTGGCACTGGTGTCTCTTGAGAGGAAGGGCTTCTGTACAAGCCAAAATCAGCTGCTGCTTGTGACAAGCACAGAGCTTTTTGGTAAGAGCTACAAAGTGATCTGTGGTTGATAGCTGCCTATGCTGGACCTGGAGGTGTGTTGGAGAGGCTAAGCTCTGAACTGAGGCTAGCTGCCACCAGTACCAAGCCTGAAGAAGCTCAACAAAATGTCTATGGCACCCTGGGACTTACTGTAGCCTGCAAGCTGCTTGTAAGGCTGAGTTGTTAAAAAAAAAAAAAAGGCTCCTGCAATACATGAATTGGCAGAGGCAAGGTCTCAGGAAGTCATTAAGGTGTGTCAAGTGATGTTAATGTTAAGGTGTATTAATGCTGATTAAATTTTGGTGTCAGTGCTGAGCCAAGGGCCATTCTGTAGAAGGCTCAGAGCACACTGAGACCACCCACCATCTGCCAGGGGCTCGTGGATCCCCAAGAGTTGTTTAAGAAAAATTGCAGTGCAGGCTGGGGCTGGCTGCCTGCCACAAAAATTCCTCAGGAAGGTGCATGAGCCTAGGCCTACTGCTTGCTGTTAAAAGAATCTCCTGTGGTGCAAGACTTGGGTGGGGCAGGGTCCCAGGATGTCACCACAGTGAAGCAAGCCAGTGCTTATTTATTTGATAATTTCTAATTGTCTTCTTACCATAGGAACCATCTTCCTTACAGATATTACTTCAATTAAAATGTGGAGTTTTACTTTTAGCAATGCACCTAAAATAAGCAATTTTAACTTCTCCAACAAAAACTTACAGTATGCAAGTCACTTACTTTTTACTTTCCAATGATATGTGGTGATCTAGCAAGGAAATACACGTGCTTATTTTTCTCTCTAAAGAGTTTTTTTGTATTGGCCATAATGACCTACATTATTCTTGCCTCTCCTAATTTTACCTAAACACTCATTCATTTCACTGGCAAATACTTTCCGTCTCCTCTTTCTCTATATACTCATTCTCTATTAGTTCCAGCTGACTACCTTCTACCCCCAAAACATTAAAACAGTACTAGTGGTTCTGCTAAATCTTGTAAATTTTTTTTGTATTTCTTATTGTTTTTAACTACTCCAAATTTTCCCAGTAGCACACACATTTCTTGACTTTGACAGGATTTTACTTTCCTTATATTCTTGTTTCTCTTGCCACTCCATCTTTATAGCCTTTGTTTACATCTTCTCATTGTACCACCTAATTGAGTATGGAATTAAACTCTATACCTAACCCACTGTTCATGCTTTCTTATGTCTTCACTATTGCATCATGAAAATGACTCCCAAATCAACATATGTATGAACTCTTAAATGCTTAGCAGTGCTGTACAAGACATATCCAACCAATTATCACGCTGACATTTCAAATTCAAAATGTCTGAAACTGAAATCAACTTCCTCTTCACATCAGCTTCTACTTTCTATCTATTCTATACCCGTCACTTTTTCAATCTTACAGGTCAGGGAACTGAAGGTATTTTAACCCATTCATCTCCTTTTCTTCTATGTATAATTTCTCACTGAGTTCTCTATTTTTTTTTCTTTCAAATCTGTCAGATTTTTTTTTTCTTCTCCATTATTTCTGCTACCCACTCTAGTGCTCATCATTTGCAGAGTCATCTTTGGATTAGTATAATAACCTCCTTATTGTCTTTCTGCCACAAGTCAGTCACCATCTATCTTGTATTCTTTCTTGCCAAATTGCTTTTCCCAAAGAATTATTTTTGTGCTTGATATGCCTGTTATTTTTGTCTATTATGCAAGAACCCTAATATGAGATTTAATATTTTTTCTTCTTTTAAAAAAATTTTCCACATTTTTCTCAAGTTAGACCATGAGAAAAATGATCTAAATAATTGAATGTCTTAATTACTTGTATTCCAATTTATTATTTTGCTGCTCTAGATTTTGTACTCTCTACTACTCTAATTCCATTATTTTTATTGTTCACATCAAAGCATTACCAGCTATAAAAAAATAGGCCCGAAAATAATCTCACTTCATTCTACTTTTGTTCTTAGATGTGCTCCAGAGACTTAGAAGGTACTAAATAGCAGAATATTATTAGCTTACCAGCAGAGGAAGATGAACAACTTCATGCTCACTCTATTGTCAAAGAATAAGAACTTTAGTGCTCACCAAGTGGTAAATAAATTTTGACAGTTGTTTACTTACATTCACTTATAGCATTAGCTTATACTGACCCTAGCACTGTCTTGTATCTATCTAGTACTATAGAATTTAATTTGAGTAAATCCAATTCTGGTAATGAGACTACAAAATTTTTATGTACCCTTTAATGAGCAGTAAAATATGCTCCAAAACCAACTGAACAAGTCTTTCTGTCCCAGAGTTCTTTGGGGGATTAATTCAGTTAAGTGACTGATGTAGAAAAATAAGTCCAGATGTGCATTATTCAACTGATTTCCAGGAACCTCTGAAGCAAGCAGAATGTTGAGGATAGAGTAGAAAATATTTCTGATCACCTGAGAGAGCTATATAAAATAAGGAAGTTCCATCCATGACTGAAACACAGTTTGGGATATAGCACGCTTGTTTGTGAGGGCATGGGATCAGATGGCAAACATTTGAGTGTTTTTGAGTATGCCTAGTTGGAGTATGGCACTAATATAAGTGGATTGTATGATTTCTTACCATTTTCATTTGTCATCAAGACCCAGATAAACATTTCTGTTTTATTTAATCTTTTCTGTGCAAAGTGAAATGCTAATAGATTAGTCATAAGGCAAGATAGGAAAAAAAAATGGAATTTAGTTCTTTTAGTTAAATTATACTTTAGTTTATAGGGAAATATCACCAAAAAATAATTTCTTGAAGACATTTAAATATGTATGATGTAGGGGTATTAGCTAGGGATTGAATTACTCTATGAAATAATTTAAATATATGTTTTGTTTTTTGGCGTATAATGATATCATTTAAAATTTTTTGTACACTTGAGTTATTGCTCATTTTATGCCTAAGTACCCTGGGTTTTAACAGCTTTGCTAGAGTTAATAAAATCATTTTAATTTTCTATTATGTAATCCAATTTAAGAGAGTTTTTTAAGGAAATAACCCAAGTTAATTCACCTAACAATCATTTCTACATTTTCTTTACTATATATGTGGCAGTTAATAACAATGTGTGTGAATGTGTGTATATTTTGTAAGACAAGGAGTATTCAAATAACAATATAAAAATGATTGAATTAGTGTTCCCTTCAGCAGCACATACACTAAAACTGGAATGATACAGAGGAGATTAGCATGGCCTCTGTGCAAGGATGACACGCAAATTTGATAAGCATTCCATATTTTGTGCCATGCCCAAGCATCTTCACACCTGGTGCTGATTAACTCAGAAGAAACACATCAAAGCAATGGCCCACCATTGCAAAAGTGGGACTTTTTTCCATATTTTGTGCCATGCCCAAGCCTCTTCATACCTGGTGCTGATTAACTCAGAAGAAACACATCAAAGCAATGGCCCATCATTGCAAAAGTGGGACTTTTCATAAAAATATTAATATAAGGCAATCTTAAATTAGTTACACCTAGATATTTATGAGCAAATATGTCGACTCATAAAACTTAAAAAAAAAAAGGTCGAATTAGCTATTTGAACATGAGTATTGTTATGCACTTACTCTACTCCTTTTAGATACTTTTTGATAGAATAAAATAGCATTGGCTGCTAAAGTACATTAAGTATTTGAAATGCAATCTGAAAAAATCATGAATATGTTACACATGAATGTAACATTTATATTTATCATAATTTTCCACTTAAAAGGTCAAATTGTTATATTTTGCAATATTATAAAGCCATTGTTTTATACAGTATCATGTGTGAGAACTTTGCCAGAGTAATTAGAATAAGATAGTGAAATTATTTTTGCTGTTCTATATTTAATGATATACATTTAAGTTGCTATTTTATTTCACCATATTAATGCTAATTGTGAGCTAGTATGTTGTAATATAAGTCAAAATGAGGCAGAAAAAAACTGAAACAATACTATATACAATTGGTTAGTTGAACACAGCAATTGCTGAAATAGATGAGAAATAATTTGTAAAGTTAGTTTGTCATTGAGATTTTTGCTAATGTATAATTGAGAGAGAAAGGGGCAGCATTTTACAATCTTGTTTCAGATTTCCCCATTTACTTTATCTTTTGAAACTTCAGTTGAGTAATTTTTCAGAATTACTTCTGCTTCACAAAGCAGAAGCACTGTTTTCTTCAAATCATCACATTGTAAGGTGTATAAATGTCGAATCACTATGTTGTACATCTGAGACTAATATAATATTGTATGCCAATTATACTTAAATAAAATATTTTTTTATATTTAAAAAATTTTGTTATGGTGACGTTGGTTAACAAAATCCAGTAAGTTTAAGGTGTACAATTCAACAGTATACCTGTTGAATTGTTTGTGTGTATATATACACACACATTGCATTGTGTGTTCACCCCCCATAGTTAGATTTCTTTCTGTCACCACATATTTGACCCATTTTACCCCATCTAGCTCCTCCCCAGCCACTGCACCTTCTGGTAACCAATAATCTAGTAGGAACTGGCAATAAAGCAAGCGACAGCAAGTGTCGTTGCTCTTTTGATTGGGGGGTTTCTTTCAAGATTGGACTGTAGTAAAGTCTTTGGTTATACGTTTCTTGATTCAAACAAGTCATTATTTGCAACAATGCATTGTTAACATTCAAAGTAATTAACAACCAGTAAAACCAGATCACCAACTACTTGGAACAGATGCTGTAAACAACCTATGTTGGTACCAGTGTGTTCTAAGAGATTATCACTGCTGCGCTCTATTAAAAATCATTGTGGAGGCAGTCCAATGACAACACATTAAACCTTTCCCATTATAGTCTTTACCTTTGACACATTCTTCATCCGCTTCCATTCTTAATGGCTTATTTCCTTCCGACATCCTGGTACTCTTCTTATTCATATCACAAATGTTTTGCCTTAGTCCAAATAGAGCAGAGACATCTTTGATTATTTTTGTCTCCTTATCTTAGTTACTTAAAATACTCTTTATATATAAGAGGATAGAGTAAAAATAAGATGAAAAACAAAAAGAGGATATAATTTAGGAATATATTGGTTATGAGAAACAGAATGCCCATTTATAATGGCTTAAATAAGAGGTATTTTTTCCCAATAATAAGAATTCAAAGAGTAAGATTCTGGTACTTGTTTAGTATCTTAATGAGATTAGGGTTTTGGATAGTTCTCTCTGTATTCCTCTTGGCTTCTCTCTTATAGCCATAATATGGTCACAATGGCTATATCAATTACATTCTCTAAACTGTACTGAAAATCAGGAAAGAGAGAGTGACATAAAACAAAATTTATTTCCCCATTCTCATCTTATACTAGGGAGAAAATGATTTGTCAAAACCGTTCAGCAAAATTCTTATATTTTATTGGTCAGAACTGGATCACATGGCCATCACTAATCTATGAATGTCATCATTTTCCCTGATATCACGGAATTTCTACCTGATACTTTGGGGAAGAAAAATGGGTAAATGCCTCTTGGATAGACAGCCAACAGTGTCCGACACAGAAAGTATGGGAGGATGTAAACACACTACCACATAATTTTATCCACTCGCTTTAATATTTCTTTTCTATTCTTAAAAATTTTTCAAAGCCTCTGAGTCAATATGTATAGTCAAAAATAGGTGGTTAAGGGAATGTTTGTTAAATACGTCTAAGTTCATGAATTTGTCAATCTACTTCAGATTTCTTTCTAGTGATTGTCTTCTAAGTTCTTAGCATTTGTTCACAACTTGATTTGTCAAGAATCAAAATTTAGATGTTGTTATGGTAGTAATGAAGGTAACTAGACGTATTTATGGTTTCTTTGGTATTATCTCTATGAGTGAAGTCTTTTAAAAATATTTGATTCAAATGTTCTAGAGAC
>NW_006431805.1:1708512-1713399 GCF_000325575.1 Pteropus alecto | reverse complement strand
CCAGGACTTTCTTTTTTATTTATGAAAAATTTTTTTAAACTTTTATTTTTTTTTTTTTTTAATTTTTTTTTTTTTTTCTTTTTTAGGCGAGGCAACCCTTGGTTGACCTCACAGATTGCAAGGACCTTGTCAGTTTACAATCTATTTATTTTTATTTTTTACACGTACAGCACCTGGTCTTCCTAAGTGGTCTCCCATCCAAGTACTAACCAGGCCCGACCCTGCTTAGCTTCCGAGATCAGATGGGATTGGGCTTGTTCAGGGTGGCATGGTCATAGATGATGTAAGTATATTTCTAGCTAGACATTTGCAGATGTTTCTAAGTGGAAAAATGTCTGACACAGGATTTTAGAAGAATTGACTAATTTGGATAACCTTTGCAAAAGTATAACTTATTTAGTCCATTAGGACATATAAAGAAAAATTAACCAGAATAAAATAGTTGGTTACATATGAAAAGATGACTTATATCATAGATGGACCTTTGCAGTTGAATTTTTCATACAGAAAAATTCTGTAGGAAAGCTGTTGTTAAATGTTTTATGTCGAGAACTGATTTTTCTTATGATTGTTATTATTTCCCTTTAGACACATTTCACCAGATACATCACATTTTAATCCATCAATCATATTTGATTGTGATACTTGATTCAACTAAAACTGTCATCAGGTCTGTCACTTCAAAAATTTATGAATATTTTTGTTATTATTGATTTAATTTATTTTTTTTTGTTCATACTATTTTTCACTCTTTACTTCCTAGAGATTTTATGCAGCAGTGTTTTCCTAGGAAATCTCGAGGAACTGCTACTGGCCTTAATTACTACAGATGTTCAATGCTTAAATAACTACCATTAAGCTGTGGCATAAATAGAATATTAAATAATTTTAGAATAGTAGTTTGGAATATTTTACCTCTTTCTATGACCCAATTATCCTTTCTTATTAGCATGAAATCAAATGCACAAAATTGATGCTAAAAATTCATGGTCATTTTTATCCCCCCTTTTTTTGGTGAGAACATAGTTTATACTGCCAAATGAAATGAAACGTCAGCAGACCTGTTCTTTGTGCTTAGATAGAAACACAAGCCATGGAGTTTGGAAAGAATCCTTTGATCTCTCAGACCTTTGTTTTCTTATATATAAATAGAGGTACTAGTGTTGATTTTTAGATTGATATTTTGAGGTTATACAGATCAAATGAAATAATGTTTGTAAATAGTACTTTTTAAAAGGTATGTAAAATTTACTTTATATATTAGAATTGCTACTTAAATGTGTATGATTGTAATGATGTCGACTAAGTTATGAGTGGACACAATGTATCTGTTTTATAAAATTGTAGTAATTAAAAATTTAATAGCACTTTAGTGTTATTCTAGTCTGATATCTTTTTTTTTTCCTGAGATTATGTTTAAGGTTTCCCAAAGAATTACTGCTTATTGACTGTACCTTTGGAAAAAAAAAAAAAAAACAAACACTGAGATAGCATTCTTGAATGTTTGCTAAATAACTCTATAATATCTGTGTTTAGAATGTGACCTCTCTTCCATTAGAATATAGTAATCTACAAGCCCCCATGATGATTAGCTGGAAATATTAGATGCTGTATTACAGAGGAATTGTATATATTGAGGCTTGTATGCCAGAGAGATATTAAGTTTTCAGTGCTACACTTGAGATTTGAAACATTTTAACTACAATTATTGAATAAGTCCTTAAATCCTAATGGCTATAAGAAATATATTCTGTGTCCTTAGATACTGAATTTGTAATAAGTTGTCAGAGGAAGCATAAGAATTATCATAAAGACTTTCAGAGAGATGAACAATATGATAATTTTAGTGGTTTTTAACATTTTAGAAAGATAAACTATTAGAAAAACACACACACACATACAGAATTGACTGAAAATGTGATCTAACAGACACAAGATAGTTAAATCTCACATTTCATATTTTTTCTGCTACTTAAATACCAATTTTTTTGTAAAATTAAAGCAAAACCAGATACTTAGTTCAATTTGCAGATTATATAGACTGAAACTTTTTGAGAAACAAAATATGTAATGTATCACCGTGCCATCAAATATCCTTGGTAAAACAATGTGCACACTTGATGTTACCTTTTTATTTTTTTGCAAAAGTAACAGGAAACAAAGAACAATTAATAATTCATTTAAGTCCATTGTTTTCACTTTTCTTATTAAGAATAACCCCGCATTAAACTAATATTAATTAACCACAATGTGAACATGAGGCAATTGGTTTTCATCAATAATAAGCAGTATTTAGTTTTATTAATGTCATTCTTCTATTAGTGTTAAGTCTTTTGCTGTGCTAGAGGAATTTTTTTTTTTTAATCACAAACCAAATGGTCTGGTTCTAGACATTTCAAAGATTACATAAAAGAAGTTGCAACTTATTCCAGATAGGAAAAACAATAAATAAATCTGAAATGGAATTTTAGAGTAGGAATGAGACTATTTTAAACTATGTTGAATTTGTAACTATTACAATAAAAGGGCATTATTAGTATTAATTTCTTAGTTAAAAATAGGTTCTACACACAAGTTCTGTGAATGTCTGATGATTATGGTATAGTAGGAGTTGTAGGAGTAGTAGGAGTATTAATAGTAGTTGTATTTGTAGTAGGCAGTAGTAGTGCAAATAACTTTTTTTAGAATATTGGCTATAAGCCATGTACTGTGCTATGCCCTTTGTTTTACACTAAAAAATCTCATTTAACTACCACCACAACAATATTATAAGGTAGGTGTTATTATCAGTATCTGTATTTTAAGGACATGAAAACTGAGGCTTCATGAGATTAAGTGGCTTGCTAAGTTCACAAAAGTATTAATTGACAGAGCTAAGATTTGAATTCATGTCAGTCTGAATGCAGATACCTTCATCATTATACTATACTGAATGACCCATACTTATCCTTGATAATTTTGATATTTGCTTCTCAGGCTCTCATTCACTCACTCATGCATTCATTCGAAAATTGTTATTGACTGCCAACTATGTGCCAATAACTGAATCTGATTATTTATGATCCCAGAATGAGCATGCCTATTTTTTACAATACTAGATTTAACCATTTCCTCCTGGGACATGCAAAATTTCTTCCAAATTTTGGCAATTGTAACCTCAAAATCTATTCTCTCAAATTTTGGCAGTTGCAACCTCAAAATCTATTTGGCATTCAATTGGACTGCATTTCTCTGCTTTTCCTGAATTTTGGTGTGGCTAACGAACTGAGATTTCTTCAATAGATGGATGTGTTTGAACCTCAACCAGACACGGCCCATCAGATCCTTTTATGTAATGTCTTCTCTGTGTTTTTTTTTTTTTTCCTTGCAGTTGACTGCAGTGGCAATCTTCAGGGCAATCTAGGAAGCTCTGTGTTGAACACAGCAGAGCCTCCTTCACTTAAGTCTTTTAACTGCTACCTGGAGTGAAATTGCCCACTACTGTTAAATGAAAGAAAACTATACTTGCTGAGACTTCAATTACACTAAAATGTTTGTTTATTGGTTATCAAAGGATTAGCCTAACCTAAGTAATACAGAAATTGTAAAAAGTCTCAAATCTTAGTCTCCTGGAGGTCTTTTCAACTGAGCAGAGTGGCATTCATCATGATCAATGTGCTGGTGGCAAGGTAGCCCTTTATCATTGCTGAGGTTTCCAATGAGAAAGGGAAAACTTTCCACCCTAAATTATGGAAAGGGCCATTAATGTCAGTATCTACTGACTTATATATATCAATAAAATAGATTAACTATGTTTGTTTTGCATATTCCATCCAATTATTTTTCCTTTTCTCGTCTTCGAGGTTTTCCAAAAGGCATAGATTTACATGGGATTACAATAACAGTTAATATTTATTGAATACTTAATATGTTCAGAGATTGTGCTGTGCCCATTATGTATATTATTCCATTTAATCTTCAAATAATCTTGTGATGTAGGAACTGCTATTAGAGGTGATTAAATTGAAGCTTAAGTACATTAAATACCTTGTCCAAAGTCTCACACACAGGAATTGGTGTACTTTTCATAAAAACTCAGTCTTGTTTGACTCTACCTTAGAGACCCAATATTCCTACAGATTAAAACAAAAAAAAGAGGGACCTTTATATCATTCTTTTTATTTATTCTTATCTGTGATGCTAATCTAGTGGCATCTTTAAAAAATATTATTATTGAGGTATAATTCACATGCCAAAATTTCACCATTACAATGTGTACAATTTATTGGTTTTTTTTTTTTTTTTTTTTTTTTTTTTTTTTTTTTTTAGCATATTCACCAGATCGTGAAATCACCACTATTTAATTCCAGAACATTTCATCATCTCCAAAGGAAACCCCATACCTGGTAGCAGGCACTCCAAATTTCCCCTTTTCCCCATACTCTGGCAAGCACTAATCTATTTTCTGTCTAAATGGATTTTCCTATTCAAGACATTAGATATAGATGAAAACATATAATATTTGGCTTTTTGTGTCTAGCTCATTTTACTTAGCATAATCTTTTCAAGATTATTATAACATGTATCTGTATTTTTTAAAAATTAATAGACTTTATTTTTTGAATAGCTTTAGGCTTACAGAAAAATTGAGTAGAAAGTACAGTGAGTTTCTACATACCCCCCTAAGCTTCCTCTACCCACCCCCTCAGATTTGTCTATCTTTAACATCTTGAATTAGTGTGGTACATTTGTAACAATTGATGTGCCAATATTGGTACACTATTATTAATCAAAGTGCATAGTTTCCATTATGGTTCACTCTTTGTGTTCTACATTCTTTGGGTTTTACCAAATGTGTAATGACATGTATCCACCATCATAATATTATGCAGAATATTTCACTCCCCT
>NW_006431805.1:1707234-1708444 GCF_000325575.1 Pteropus alecto | reverse complement strand
TAGAAACCACTAATTTTTTATTGTCTCCCTAACTTGACATTTCCAGAATGTATAAACAGTTGACCCTTGAACAACATAAGTTTGAACTGTGTGGGTTTATTTTTGTGCAGATTTTTTTCAATAAATATACTTAGCCCTTCATATTCATGGGTTTCACGTTAACAAATTAGACCAACCATGTATTGAAAACAGTAGGTTTTCAGATGACATCTCTGGCACAAGTCTCCTAGGAGGATATTGTAAAACCAGGCCCTTGGCTGTCCCAATTTCTGCCATACCCAGTGGCCCTAAATAGCTGACACAGCCTCATATGGTGTCCTGGGAACCAGGCTCCTGATGGGTTCCTGTAAATTTAGGCACCTGTCTCACCCTGGAACCCAAAAGCTCCAGTAGCCCTCTGCGGCCCCCACAAAATGGAAGGACAATCTATAGAATGAGAAAAAAATTGTAAACCATATATCGTTTAAGGGGTTAATATCCAAAATATGATTTAAAAAAAAAGAATTTATAGAATTTAATAACAAAAAAATATGATTAAATAATGGGCAGAGGAACTCGATAGACTTTTTTTTTTTTCAAACAAGATGTCCAAATGACAACAGGTACATGAAAAGGTATACATTACCAATCATCAGGGAAATCATTAGGCAAATCAAAAACACAATAATATATCACCTCACACCAGTTAGAATGGCTATTATCAAAAAGACAAGAAATAACAAGAGTTGGCAAGGATATGGAGAAAAGGGAACCCTTATGCATTGTTGGTGGGAATGCAAACTGGTGCAAACACTATGGAAAATAATATAGAGATTCTTTAAAAAATTAAAAGTAGAAGTACTATATGATCCAGCAATTTCACTTTGGGTATTTATTTAAAGAAAACAAAAACTCTAATTCAAAGAGACATGTGTATTACCATGTTCATTGTAACATTATCTACAATAGACAATATGTGAAGACAACCTAAATATCTATAAATGAATAAATAAAGCAAATGTAATATCTATCTATCTATCTATCTATCTATCTATCTATCTATGATCTATCTATATCATCAATTATTCAGCTCTAAAGAAAAAAAACAAATTTTGTCATTCGTGACGACATGGATAGAACTTTAGGACATTACGCTTACTGAAATTAGTCAGAAAGAGAAAGAAAAACACCATATAATCTCAGTTACATGTGGAATCGAAAACACAAAACA
>NW_006431805.1:1690877-1707147 GCF_000325575.1 Pteropus alecto | reverse complement strand
AAAGCTCATAGATATGGAGAACAAAATGACGGTTGTCAGAGGTGGAGGTTGAGGGGGTGGTCAAAATGGTTGTAAAGGTTCAAAAGGTACATATTTCCACTTATAAAATCAATATATCATGGATATGTAATGTACAACATGGTGAATATAGTTAATAATACTATATTGCACATTCGAGAGTTGCTAAGAAAGTAGATATTAAGTTACTCATTGAAAAAAAAAAAAAATGGAGGCAAATACCCAAAAGAGGATTGCTGGGTCCTATGGTAATTCTATTCTTAACTTTTTGAGGAACCTCCATGTTTTCCATAGTGGCTGTACCAAATCACTTTCCCACCAGCAGTGTATGAGAGTTTCTTCCTTCCCACATCCTCTCCAACACTTGTTATTACTTTTCCTGTTGATGATAGCCATTTTAACAAAAACTTGAAAACATTTATCTGCAAAGATATATGCATCCTGATGTTCATAGCAGCATTATTTAATGTGACCAAGACATGGAAACAACCAAAGTGTTCTTTGATAAATGATTGAATAAAGATCTGCAATATATATATACACACATGCACATGCGCGCGCATGCGTGCGCGCGCACACACACACACACACACACACACACACCATACTAAAATATTACTCAGCTATAAGAAAAATAAAGTACAACCATGGGTGGATCTGGAGATTATCATGCTAAGTGAAATAAGTAAGCAGAAAAAGTTGAGAACCATGTGATTTCAGTTATCTGTGGGATATAAAACTGAAAGCAACAAACAAACATGACAAAAAATAGAAACTCATGAACACAGACAGTGGATTAGTGGTTACCAGAGGGAAGAAGGAGAGGAGAAGGTAGATAGTGGTAAAAGGGATCAATTATATGATGACAGAAGGAAATTTAACTTTGGGTGGTAAACACAATGCAATATACAGATGATGTATTATTGAATTGTATACTTGAAACCTATATGATTTTATTAACCAATGTCACCTCAATAATTGTAATAAAAAGTAAATAAAAGTTGTAACTATATGGAGTGACTGATGTTAACTAGACTTATTGTGATGACCATTTTGCAATGTATACAAATGTCAAATCATTATGTTGTACGCCCAGTACTAATATGTTATATGTTAATGATACCTAAATAAAAAGTGTTTAAGTAAGTGAATAGGCAAGGCACAGACCGAAAAGAAATTGCAATACATATATCTGACAAATTTTTTGCAAATGTACAAGGAATTCTTACAACTCAATAACAAAAAATAAACAAAAAATAAACCACGATGATTAAAAAACCGAATAGACACTTTAAAAATTAGATGTAAAATAGTCATTAAGTACATGAAAATATACACAATATTGTTTAGCAGCTAAATGCAATTTAAGAGCAATACAAGGTGATTTTATATGTACTAAAATATCTAAAATTAAAATACCAACAAATACCAAATATTTATGAATATGCAGTTTAAATGGAATTACCATATATTGCTGGTGAGAGTAAAAAAAAAAAATTGTAGTCATTTGAAAAAGGTTTTGGCAATTATTTGTGAAGTTAAACATATGCCAACCCTATGACCTGCAATTCTACTCCAGATTATTTACTCAGGACAATAGATAAAATGTATTGATTTCCAACCAATAGATTACTACTCTGCAGAGATTAAGAGAGAGAGAGAAAGAGAGAAAGAGAGAGACCTACTGATAGACGCCAAAGCATGAATTAATGTAGTTTGAGAATTGACTAAAAGCAAGTGTGAAGAAGCTTTCTGTGGAGATGGAAATGTTTTATAATTTGACTAGGGTCACGTTTACATTAAAACACACACACACACACACACACACACACACACACCAATTTCTACTTAAATGTAAGCATTTTATGTTTTTAAATTCTATCTAAGAATGAAATCTTACCATTTACGACAACATGTATGGACCTAGAAGGTTTTATGCTAAGTAAAAGACAGAGAAAGAAGACAAATACCATGTGATCTCACTTACATGTGGAATCTAAAGAGCAAAAGAAACAAAGAAACAAAACAGAAACAGATTCATAAATGCAGAAAACAAATTGGTGGTTGCCAGATGGGAGGAGGTTGAAAGGTTGGGTGAAATAGATGAAAGAATTAAGAAAAAAAATCTACTTAGGAGGAAAAAGTATAAAATGTTTATCAGGGATTGAAAACACATTTAAGAAAAAGTATAAAATGTTTATCAGGGATTGAAAACACATTAAAAAGTATAAAATGTTTATCAGGGATTGAAAACACATTTACTTAGGAGGAAAAAGTATAAAATGTTTATCAGGGATTGAAAACACATTTTGAACATCTTCTGGCTGCTTTCTTCTCATCTTAAAAATAAGCAGATTATATACATATAAATTCCTATATTCTTCATTTTGCAAACTATTCATGACTATAGGAAAGGCATTAAACTAGTTTCAGATAATATGTGTTTCATTCTAGGTTTATCTCTTATAAGTTTGGTGATCTTGGGAAAAATTTCAAAGTATCATAGATCTATAGACTATTAAAGCTGAGGAAACTTGTCAGGTGAATAAAAAGGGTTGAACTGAATTAGAAAATTCCTATTGAAAGCCTTTTGGTCCTCCTGTATAGTCTTTTTTGATGTGCAATTAAAATTTCTTTAATCCCTTAATAGTGCAAATTAAAACTTTCAACTTACTTTGAATGCCATCCCAACTTAGAGCAAATTGCCCAGTCTTATGAAAGTTTTTTCTCTCTCTCTCTCTCTCTCTCTCTCTCTCTCTTGGATTACATTTAAGGCTAATTGACTGGGATGCCTCGATTAGGGCATAATTTAGAGATTCAATCTAACTCAACATCCCCTTTGACTCTATGTGCATACCCTTTCCTCTTGAGAAAAACAATCTGTAAGAAAAGATTGGACAATGATATTAGATAAAGAAAAATATTTTTGACATTTTGAGGTTTTATTCTTTCATGAGGTGAGATGATATTGCTCTCTAGAAATATATGTACCTTCCTTAAAGTGATATAGTTAACAATAAGCCTGAATAGCTATTGACAGTAGACAACATCTTCTTGGGAAATTGCATTTGAGTAACAAGTTCTTTTTGACTGTAGTCATTCATTTTTGAAGAAGGAAACTTTACTCCTTCAATATTCCTTTCATATATATTTCAGAGACTCTATCTTATTCAATCAAAATGAAGAAAACCTCTAGCTGTTGATAAATTTTTGAACATCTTCTGGCTTTAAGAAGGCCCCTGTGATCTGATGCACTGTAATATTCAGACAGACTAGTAGTTTTCCACTTGGAAAGAAATTTATCACTTTATTGTCAGTTTCTTTGTTAAATCAAATACGATAACTATTTGAGCCATGTCATTCCATTGTAACTAGGCCCACCTTTTCAGCACTTACATAATCTATAGAAATCTTAACATGTTGGCTATATGTTGTTATGATTACCCATCAGGTATTTGCTGGATTTATAATATTATATTATAAAGAACTTGAAGATCCTCATATGAGAGAACAACAAATTATGTACAATTTGAAAAAAAAAAAAACACTTTTTACCTCACAATATTCAGGTAAGTAATTCTAAGTAGAGTGAAAAACATGTTGAATCAATCTCAGAGTTAGACCTTTTCCTCTATGAAATAATCCAAATAATCTCAAATAACTTTTTCTTTATTTTGAGTTCTTCCATATTTTTTTTTCTTATTTCAGAGGTTTAACACATTTTTAAGATCACAGTTTTTATTTTTATTCACATTTCTATCTCTAATTTCCCTTTACCATCATTTAAACTGTCACCTGAATTACAAATGGAATTTTTGTTTATTCATCAGAAGCTCTTTTATTATCAAGTCAAATAGACTCATGAGTAGTCCCAAAACCATTATCAAATAATATATATTTAGAATGGCTAGCTATTGAAGTGGCATCAAAAACGTAATGGTGATAAAAAAATAAAAATGATGTAATGTATTTTAAAAATGCTTTCTTAGGCATGTTCTTTGTAATAGCTTTGTTTTAATCAAGTTTAAGTTTTGTCACTCATTTCCTTTAGAATTCTTTCTAAGCAAAATAAAATCTAGAAGTGAGCACTTCCTGATGAAATAATTTTCTCCTCCCTCATTCCTTAGTGCTAAGGTGCACAACTGTTTTCTACTTATTTTATTAGTATACTTAACACAGAGACACTCAAAGATATCTAACTAAGAAAAATGTAATAATAGTACTGGTAATATTTAATATTATTATAGAAGCTAACATTTATTGAGGGCTCACTATGCATCTGGAAACTAATAAGATTATGAAGTGGATGTCATTAATGTCACACAGGTAGTAGTAGTTAGATTCAAATCCAGCTCATCTGACTCCAGCACGTGTGTTCTTAGGTACATATAAAAGACAGTACCTGATTATTCACTATTGTATCTCAATGATTCAAAGGCACAGTGCCTGATGAATGGTATGTAGTCAGTAATGATAAATGAATGAATGATAACTGTCTTCAAAAAGTACATATCCTATTGGAAGGGAGATGTCACACATAATTTTTAACACATGAAAAGCTGTATAAGGAATCATAAGTTAAATAACACACTTTATTTGGAAATTATATTTTGATAGTCTTAAATTTTGAGTTTTTGTGAAGAGTTGTGCTGCATTTGTTTGCTAGGAAAGAAGAGCAGTTGGGAAAAGAAGGTTTCCATGGGTCTGAAAGAATTGTAGTCCTCATTAGAAGTTGATTAGCCAAATCAGGGAGGGAAGTAACATGGAAATCAAACAAGTCTGCATAAGGGCACTCTTAAGAGATATAAAAAAAAAACTAAAAACAAAAATAAAAATGTGATGTTTGTCTTCATTTTACAGTTTTTCTAATATTTTGTCTTATTCAATAAGTATAATTATATTTTGTTTATATTGTACTGTTGCCATTTTTAGATTTGCTTTCATTAGAGCTGTGCTATTTACTCTTCCTAAAGCTGGGATTTTATGGCTCATATACCAAACACTGAGATGTGATGTTCCTTAAATATTTTCTCTGTATAATAGATAATACTTTCCAGACAATCTGTACCTACTTTTAACCTCAAATTTGATCTGTTATTTCAAATTCTGTTAATATATTTAATGTTTAAACAACAAACTTCTGTGTAGAAAATTTAATTTGACTATAAAATTCAGTGCAGGAAGATTGTTTTTAGTAATTTTTTGACTAAAATTTATAATGGAAAAATCAACAAAAAAAATGACACAGGACTTTTGCACTTCTGGTCAAAATGACATAGTAGATAGACACTGTGCTCACATCCTTGATGACCACATCAAAACTACAATTAAATTACAGAACAACAATCGTTGGGAGTCAACTGAGGTCTGGCCGAACAGAAGTCCTACAACTGGGAAAATACATAAAAGGTCACCTGGAGACTAATAGAAGGGGTGGAGACATGAAATGACTGGTCCCATAACCATGTGTGATAGTTGAGAATTGGGAGAGATATCTTGGCTGCAGAGAAGAGCAGAAGAGCAAGGGGGCCCGGCCCCACACTGTGAACCCAAGCCCAGGGTTCCAGTGCTAGGAAGAAAAGTCCCCACAACCTCTGGCTTGAAAACCAGCAGAAATTGTGTCTGAGCGAGACTTAGGGCTACAGGAGTTGCGGATGTTCCTTTTAAAGGGTCTGTGTGCAGACTTATTCTGAGCTCAAGTGCTGGGATAGCTGCTCAAAAAGTGATAGCTGCCAGGAACATACAGAGAAAAACTGGGTTGTCTGGCTTTAGGGAGAGGGCTTGAGAAGCAGCTTTCTCCCAGTCAGATGTGTTGGCAGAATTCATTGTTCCTTTGTTGAGCTCTCCCCTCTCCTGGTATGCAGATGCAGGAGGCTGTCATTTCTGATTTTTCATCAACCCAGCTAACATAGGTTGTCCTGCACAGGTGATTCCCTGAGTCCTCGCCCCTCCCCACTTGCGAGCTCAGTATGCTGCCTCCAGTGTTTCCACCCCCCCACACACATACAAATGGTTTGTTTTGGCTCATGCTGTGGACTTTCCTAAAATCTCTCAAAAGTTTACAAAATACAAAAAAGAAGTTTCTAACCTTGGTGTATCCTACATCTCTTGGTGAGCAGCCCCAAGCCTGGCACTAGCAGCAGTTGGCCTTGGTTCATGACTTGGTCTCTTGAGGCACTTAGAACCCAAACAAGCACAGGTGGCAGCCATCTGTAGATTGCTTGGTGACTCTTGACAGTTAGCCCTGGGCAGGGCACAGGCTGTGGCTGAATTGTGCCTGCAGCAGGGCCCCTTTCAGTTGGCCCTTTGGCTGGAACATCCAGTGGTCAGATTCAACTGAAGCCGGAGCACCACCCAGAGCTGCATCTGAGGAGGACACACCCAAAGGGCAGACTGGGTAGGCACCAAAGCTCTGTTATTGTGAATCCTGCTCTGTAGGGTTAGCCCCTCAACAGCCAGTTCTTACAACCAATCAGCCCAAAGGTCAATTCCACTCATTGATGTGAAAACAGGCATGAAGCCTCAACTACAACAGGAGGGCACAAACAACAGATATGTGGAACACACCTTGGACACCAACTCAAGTGACAAGGGAAGACTGTGCCAATGCACCTCATAGGATACCTACTACATAGGACACTTTCACTCTACTAAGACTAAGAAGACTTAGTAACCCTAAGTAATACATAAAAACAAACACAGGGAGGCAGACAAAATGGGGAGACAAAGAAACATATCCTACATGAAAGAACAGAACAAAGCTTCAGAAAAAGTATTCAACAAAATGGAAACAAACAATCTATCAGATGCAGAGTTCAAAACACTAGCTATAAAAATGCTCAATGAACTTAGAGGGAGAGTAGATGAACTCGATGAAAGTTTTAACAAAGGGATGCAAAACAAAATAGAGAAAGAAAACATAAAGAAGACCCAATCAAAAGAAACTTTGCAGGCCAGAAAGGATAGACAGGAAATATTCAAAGTGACAAAGAGCAAGGATTTACAGCCAAGGTTACTCTATCCAACAAAGCTATTATAAAAAAAAAAATATGAATAATAAAAAGGCAATAACTATATATCTAGCAATAATTTCAATAAGAAATAAGTAAATGCTCCAATCAAAAGATAGGGTGGCTGAATTAATATGAAAACAAGCCCCTTACATATGCTGCCTACAAGATACTTACTTCAGATCAAAAGACACACACAGATTAAACATAAAAGGATAGAAATAGATGTTTCATAAAAGTAGAAACAAACAAAAATGTAAGGGTAGCAATACTTACACCAGACAAAATAGAGTTTAAAACAAAGGCTATAACAAGAGACAAAGAAGGACCCAGTTATCCCACTTCTGGGTATTTATCTGAAAAAACCAAAGATACTACTTGGAAGGGACATGTGCATCGATATGTTCCTTGCAGCATTATTTACTATTGCCAAGATATGGAGGCAAACTTGGTATCAATCAATGGATAAATGGATAAAGAAGTGGTACATATGTACAATGGAATAATATTAGCTCATATAAAATAATAAAAGAATGAAATCTTGCTATTTGTAAGAACATGGATAGACCTAGAGGATATTGTTATGAGTGGGGTAAGTCAGATAGACAAAGACAAATGCCATATGATTTCACTACACGTGGAATCTAAGGAACAAAATAAACAAAATAGAAACAAATTCATAGAGAACGTTTTGAGCATTGCTACATGGGAGTGGTTTAGGGGGTTGTATGAAAGAGGAGAAGAGATTAAAAAGTACGAACTGGTAGTTACAAAATAGTCATGGAAATGTAAAGTAGCATAAGGAATATAATCAACAATATTTTAATAACTATGTATGGTATCATATGGGTACTAGATTTATCAGGGTACTCACTTTGTAAGTTATATAAATGTGTAATGACTATGTCGTGCACTTGAAATTAATATAATATATGCCAACAATAATCATAGGCTTAATTCAGAATATAGCCCCTCCACATACTCAGAAGACTGATAGCTGCCTGGCCAGCAGCCAAGGAAGGCAGCACACAAAGAGCTTTCAGCAGTGCCTACTCCCAAGGATGTTTTCTGCCACTCCCATGGACCTTACCTGCTCCTGTAACCAAGCAGCATATCTTGCTCCCATCTGTCTGAGAAGGTGGCTAATCCTCCAATGAGATTACCCATCCTTCTGCTTGTGGGCATAAAACTCTGCTTTCACTTGGTCGGTAGCAGTCTCTTCCTACAGCTCCAACCGACTGCTGCTGAAGCTTTTCTGCCTCATAAGTAATAAATGGTATTTCTCATCTCTCTCATTCTCCTAGCGATTTTTTGGAATACCCAAACCTTGGTGCAAGTTCCAGGACTGGGGCTCCTGCGTTACAATTGGCATAGTCATCTGGAAACTTTGGAAAGTACCCCAATCGAGTCAACCTTGAGTGAGGGAGAGAACATGCCTGATGGGGGTCTGCTTGGGGGAATCCTGGGATGGGCTTCTGGTTCCATGTTATTTGAGGTGGCAATCTTTTAGATTCTTGGGGCCCACCAAGGGAATGAGGAGATGCCCACAACACATTTATGGGCCTCTTATAGGTTTTATTGAATGTAGGAGATATGTGTTTTTTTTTTTTTAAGAAGGAGTTACAGGCCATAGCAGCTACAGTGGGCTGGCCCTTCTACAGGCTCTGTGTGTGACTACTGCTAAGCAGTTACAGGCTGAGGAAAGGGAGCAGAAAGCGGAAGAGGAAGTAAGGCTAGAAAGAAGTAAGGCCACAGGCCAGTAGGAAGAATATTCTGGGACCATCACAGTTAGAACGGACTAGTGAACAACTGCAGGACCTAGCCTGCCACTTTGCAAAAGTTTGAGGGTGAAAGCTAATGAAAGCGCACATACGGGCAGTAATTGCACAGTCTGAATGGAACCCCAATAAGTGAGATCCCATGGCAGAAAGTGAATCTGAGCCATATGGGGAACTAGAGGTGTCCTTCCCAGAGGAAGCCACATGTGTGTCTCAGGCCTGCATGGTAATTGTTCAGAAGCTAAAGACTCAATAAGAATGCCCTGAGGGGAAATATTTGAGGAACTTACCTCTTCCCCTTAAACATCTACACACCTCCAACTGGAGGTATACATCGGCGGAGTTGGTAGAGTTGGCTGCCAAGTTCTGCCAGAAAGATTCAGAGTCCATCATGGGGTGGCTCCCCACCTCTGGGACGCTGGTGCAGATGGCATAATACTGTCTGGGGATGAATTGACCTGGATGGCCACTGTCACCACTCACCTTTCTTTGCACCAATGCATACGTGGAAAAATCCAATATGCAGAAAACACATTGCTGCTGAATTGGCTCATAGTGGGTTGCTGAGCAGTTTGGCCAAACAAAGGTGATTTGCCGAGGGCTCAGACATGCTGGATGCCCATGTCAAGATGGCAGGTGTTCCTGATGCAGTTCCATTTACTGTAGTTATGTGAGACTGCATCATCCATTCAATCCCACAGATACTTTAGTTCCCGTCTTGTTCACCCTAGTGGGGAGGACAATCCAGAAAGCAGCACAGGCTGTTGCCCACTTGGGGGAAATTGAACTGGTCAGGCAGAAACAGGGGGCAGCAAGTCTCTCAGGGAAAAGAGTGTCATGCTAACCTCTGACTCTCTTTGAGAACCTAGTAAAGGTAACCAGAAGGGAACTATGGATGGATCTGATAAGGGCCAGGGTTGACCCAGAAAAGAATGATAAGTAATGAATACAGTACTGGTAGTCCTGTGGCAGCAGCTTAAACTGTAGTAAAACTTCCAACTCCTGCTCAACAAGTGGGTGGCTGTCCACACATTGGAATGGACCTCAAGTGAAGGACACTCTTGACTCTTGGCTCCTTGCTTGGATGACTTTTTGCAGGACCAGGACGTGTTCAAAACACTCACTCAGATAGTCAAGATCAATTCTCCTTTACCTGGGAAAGACAACAATGGGCCTTCACTGTCCTATCAATGTTGAATATCCATAGCCCCACAATTTCCCATGGTTTTGTGGCTGAGGATTTGACCAACTGGGTTAAATCCTCCACCATACAATTGTAGCATTATATTGATGATGTCATGCTAAATTCTCTCTTTCAGACTTACAGCAAGCCTTACACTGCCCCTCACCTTTTCCCAGCCTCTGCAAAACTGTCAAGGGCAAATAAAATACTTCTAGAGGCTACAAAATATATTCATAAATTTGCCAATCTAAAGGATATTAATTGCTTACTGTCTTATTGCCATTAGAAATTGAGATCTCTGAGAGTTAAGTATTTGTATTGCAATTGAAAGAGAAATGTATGTGTTTAGTAACAGAACGTGTATGTTATGGAAATTTATTTCAAAGGAGATTGAAGGAAAGCGGTTTGTCCTAAATTTGGTTATTCCTAAATAAGAAGAGGCAAATTAAAGGTATGGAAAAATGTTGCAAAGTTCTGTGAAGAGAAATGTTGACACTTGGTTAAATAAAACAAGATTGAAAATAAATTTAAATGTCAAAGCAGGCTAATACAAAATCAGAGTTGCATTTTCTCCCCCTGCTAAATAACACAAAGTTTCTGGTACTATTGGTCTGCTACTGATATTATAAAAATGTTTCTGCCTAAAGAAAACAAAGATTATGTGTTTTATAATAATATTTTTTCCTGTTTTAAATTGTCTTAATCAGACTCTTGGCTACTTAAGAAAATTAAATCTCCACAATAGTAAGAACTAAGTGTTGCTAATAATTATGCAGAATTGGAGTGTTTTTTTTTTCCTCCCTATTTACCCCTCCAGAGTCCAAACACTTTTAATGAATAAGTACTCTTACATTTATGGCAATGTGATTATTTGCATAAGTTCAATAAGAATCTGTTCTCTTTATAACAGGGTTTGATTGGAAACTAGTTTTTATTACCAAGCCTTTGACTAGAATGTCATATTTGAGAAAAATGCAGAGAATGGGATATGACCAAACAACTTTAAAGAATTAAGATTGACTTATGAAAGCCAATAAAAAAGCCTTTAAAATATTGGCCTGATACCTGTTTCTCATGGTTCTCAGCAGTCTTCTCATGTGAGTAAATAACGTCACTTCTTGGCAGATTCAGGAACCTCAAGACATTTTGGACATCTCAAGAGCTCACCCAAAACCTATAGATATTACAGGTATCTTCAGAGGGCAAGTTCTTGCCTTGGCTTTTCTAGCCTTGTGAGGCCTTTTAAGTTCAATCTGAAGATTTCTTGTAAAGTTCCAGCAATGCAAAATTAAAAGTGGCTATCTGGTTAGTTAATATTCTTGATGGGCTCATGCAAATGATCACAACAAGTTTATCAAAATGACTTATTTCACAAATGAATGAGTCTTAATTTGGCTATCTTTGGTAAAAAATAGGGGTAGTTGGAAAGGAGAGAAAAACATGTTTTGATAAAAAATTGAAATATACCTATATAAATATTAGATTCTTATGCTATTCATTGTTTTTTTAGGTTTTATTTTATTGTCTAATTGTAAATTGGACTGGGTCCTGAGTTCTTGTTTCCTCAAGTATCTGTCTGTGGTTCTTCAAACATGTTTTCAATTTGTAATTTTTCTTCCATCCTTTAATTAGGAATTATTGAAAATTATAACTGTTTTTTCCAAGCCATGCAATCTAAAAATGAAAAACTTGATATGAGATTTGACAGTTTGCCACAACAGCTCGTTTTTGCACAATCTCAGTGAATGGTGCTGTGTGGGCTACACAAAGAGTTTCCCTTGGTATCTGAGGACATCACCAGGGACATTTCAAGTTGCAGGAGGTGCTTCCAGCCTTTATCTAGCAATCTCTACTGACAGCCTTACAAACATAGAAGCTGGTTTATAATTTGCTCTGATTATTAAACTTCATTTTTCTCTTGCTTTCATAGACATAAGAGGCATCTATATAATGCTAATACAACCTGCTAAACTTACAGTAACACCTCTGAGGAAGTTGAGATTCAAATATATAAAAGCATGCAGAAAAACACTTTGTATTCATTGTAAACCAACAATTAACAATATGCTCAATTGAATGTAGGGAAGTTTTATTCCTCTAACCTCCAAACTCTACTCCCTTTTAGCAGAAAGTAGCCAGAGTGGTTGTTGCTTCTCTTCCCTCAAGACTGAGGAATGATCAAGAGACTGGGGTATAGAGTGGAGTTATAACAAGAACTGTAGCCTCGCACATTGCAGCACTTGGACAAACCCCTTAACCACTTGGCGGCCCTCCCTGTGTTCCCTGAGCCATTACTTGTTAACAAGACTGGTTGGCTTATGTGTACTGTTAGTGTTAGGATGTAGTCTTTATTGTATTTGTGATATATGATGAATGCAATATGAAAATGCTCCATAACCACCCAGGGACTCCTTGTCCAGAAGAACTGACACTAAGAATCTGAGGTGGAGGAGTTATGTCGTAGTAGAATGTAGGATTAACTCAGAACATAGCACCTCCATATACTCGGAAGACTGATAGCTATCTGACCAGCAGCCAAGGAAGGCAATACACAAAGAGCTTTCAGCAGTGCCTACTCCCGAAGATGTTTTCTGCCACTCACATGGATTTTCATCTGCTCCTGTAACCAAACAACACATCTTGCTCCCATCTATCTGAGAAGGCTGCTGCTCCTCCAGTGAGATAACCCCTCCCTCTGCTTGTGGGAATAAAAAACTCTGCTTCCACTTGATCAGTAGCAGCCTCTTCCTGCAGCTCAGACCAGCTGCTACTGAAGCTTTTCTGCCTCATGAGTTAAAAAGGGCATTTACTCATCCCTCTCATTCTCTCGGTGGTTTTTCCAGAATATTCAAACCCTGGAGCAAGTTCCTGGCATGGGGCTCCTGTGTTACAATAATTGAAAATTTTAAAAAAAGTATTAAAAAAATACAAAGGACTTTTTAAAGCAAAAATCTACAGGAAAGTTTTTTTTTTTTTCTCCTAAATCGAAGTCAATATTATTTATGCTTTATAAGAGTTTTTACATTAGTCAGTTTTTAATAATTAAAACTAAAATAAAAACTACGAATCACATAAATAAAAGATAATGATGAGGAATCATCAGCATAAAATATGTTACAATAAAACATATTGTAAGATAGAAAAAAAGAGTGATATGTTTTCACAGAACTCCAGAAAAGTTCAGGACATAGAAGAAGCATTTATAATAAAGATGAAGGGTGAAAAATAAGGAACTTCTTAGAAAACCTATTCTAAGAACATGTTTTCCAGCAAAATAGTGCTAAACAGTAAAAAAGAATACACTCTGAGTTTCTTGATAGGATGTTAAAAATATTTAATAACCACTATCACTTGACACTGACTAATGAAAATGGATTCTCAAACAATTAAGAGGAAGGCTGGCTGTTCTACCATGTAGATATGTTCCAGTTAAATGTCTACCAAAAACTATTAGAAAAAAAAAATACAGTAAAGTTTCAGGATACAAATTGAATGTACAAAAATCCATAGTGATCTTATATGCTAACAATAATTTTTCAAAAAAAAAAAAAAAGAAACAAACAAACAAACAAACAAACAAAAAAGATTTATTTAGCAATTGCAACAAAAACAAAAATACTTAGGAGTAAACTCAATGAAGCATGTGAAGATCCTATACACAGAAAACTGTAAAACATTATTAAAATAAATTGAAGAAGACACAAAGAAATAAAGATATTTCATGTTTATTGATTGGAAGAATCAACATAATTAAAATGACCTTATTACCTAAAGCATTATACAGATTTAATGCAATTCCCATCAAAATCCCTATGATATTTTTTAAAGAAGAAGAACAAAAAATTATCAGATTTGTACGAAAGCACAAAAGACCTCAAATAGCCAAAGTAATCCTAAAAAAAAAAACAAACAAAACTGGAGATATCACTCTGCCTGACTTCAAATTATACTACAAAGTGACAATAATATAAACAACATAGTACTGGCAGAAAAACAGACACACAGAAAAATGGAACAGACTTGAGAGTCCAGAAATAAATCCTAACAGATATGGTCAAATAATTTATTGATAAAGGAGCCAAAAACATACAATGGAGAAAGAAAGGCCTCTTAAATAAATGGTGCTTGAAAAATTGGAAAGCCACATGCAAAAGAATGAAACTAGACTGCTATCACCATAGATCAAAATTAATTCAAAATGGATCAAAGACCTGAATATAACACCTAAAAAAATAAATTACTAAGAAGAAAACGTAGATACCAATCTCATGGACTTTGAATTTAGAGAGGATTTTATGAATTTGTTCTCAAAGACAAGGGAAGTAAAAGAAAAACATATAATGAATGGGACTATATCAGACTAAAAAGCTTCTGCAGAGCGAATGAAATCATTGACAAAACAAAGAGGCAACCATCTGAATGGGAGAAGATATTTGCAAATGACACCTTAGATAAGGGCCCAATATTGAAAATATATAAAGAACTCATACAAATCAACATTAATAAAGTCAAACAACCCAATTAAAAAATGGGCAGAGGACCTGAACAGGCTCTTCTCTCAAAAAGACATACAAATAGCCACTGACATATGAAAAGATTCTCAATTTCATTAGCTTTTAGAGAAATGCAAATCAAAACCACAATGAGATAGCATCTCACATCTGTTAGAATGACTATCATCAACAGGACAAGTATTAACGAGTGTTGGAGAAGTTGAGCGGGGGAAAGGAACCCTCATACACTGCTGGCGGGAATGTAAATTGGTACAGGCACTAAGGAAAACAGCATAAAGATTCTTCAGAACATTAAGAATAGAATTAGCAAGGAAGCAGGGAAAAAATGATGTAGACGTTCATCACTCTAGAGACCAACTCAAAGTTGTGACAGAAACAAGGAGCAAACAGCAAAGAAAAATCACCTAGGATCTAGATGAATAAGCCACACAACTAGGGAGAAATCTAAGAAATCACGCTGCAATGGCAGAAGGTAGGATGGGGCAAGGACATGAGGCTGACCAGTCCCAAGCAGCTGATGGGAACAGAGGCTGCGGCAGATGCAGACTCCTCTTAAAGAGGCCGTGTCCACGAATGAACTTTCACAGTGACGGACCTGCTCACTCTGAGCACCAGGGCAAGTTTGGCTGCACATGGAGCACCAGGGACTTAAAGGGGGGCACTGAGTTGTCAGAGTTAGGGCCGAGGTGAGACTCGCTCTGAAGAGAAGTGCCGGCAGTATCTATTGTTCCTGTGCTGAGCCCTTCCCACTCCCAGTGCACGGAGGCAGCGCTGCAATAGAGAAGTCATCAAACTGGATAACAGAGGTTGCTCCACCCAGAGGATTCCTTGAAACTCCACCTCTCCCAACTCTTGGCCCTACCCAAGCCACATCCAGGTGTATCCTTGGTGAGTCACGCGCTCCTTGATGAGCAGCGCCTAGACTCACACTAGTGGCAGCTAGCCTTGGTTTCTGATGTGGCCTTTTGAGGCAACTATAAGCACAGAATCTGTGGACTGCTTGCTTAATCTTAACAGGTGACCCTAAAGGGGCACAGGCTGAGGCTAAATTTGGCCTTCAGGTGAACCCCTCTCAGGTCTGTGCCACTGGACATCTAGCACACAAAGCTGCTCTAATAAGACCAGGGGACTTAAGAGCTTTGCTTAGTACATAGAAACAGACACAGAAGGACAGCCAAAATGAGAAGACAAAGAAGCAGAAACCATATGAGAGAATGAAACAGAGACCCAGAAATAATGAAGTCAAGCAATCTAACAGATGCAGAGTTCACTGCTTATAAAGATGCTCAATGAACTTAGGAGAAATGTAGAAGAATTTAGTGAGAACTTTAACAAAGAGATTAAAAAACATAAAAAATGGAAATGGAAATTATAAAAGGGAAACAGTCTGAAATGAAGAACATATTATCTGAGATGATAAGTACATTAAATGGAATAAACAGTGAATAAACGACCTATATAGAGGATGATAAAGCCAAGGACACTCAATCAGAATGGCAAGAAAAAAGAAGCCAAGTCTAAAATAATAATTTAAGGAGCTCATGGGACACTATTAAATGTAAAAGTATCCATGTCATATGGGTACTGGAACAAAAACAAGATGTTGAAGAGCTATTTAAAGAAATAATGATGGAAAACTTCCCTCACCTGGTGAAGGAAATAGACATACAACTCCAGGAAACTCAGAGTCCCAAAAACCAGGAACCCAAAGAGACCCACATCAAGACACATCATAATTAAAATGCCAAAGGATAAGTGCAAAGAGAG
>NW_006431805.1:1685348-1690821 GCF_000325575.1 Pteropus alecto | reverse complement strand
ACAAAGGAACACACATAAGACTGACAGCTGATTTCTCAAAAGAAACTTTACAGGACAGAAGGGTTTGGCACAAAATATTCAACGTGATAAAAACCCAGGATCTACTGTTGCAGGAAGTGACACTCGACGGAGGAATTTGGATGTTCAGACAACTTTGTTAGAGGAAAGAGAATTTATTACCTGTGGTGAGCGTGGGGCATTCAACAGACCCAAAGCACAAGCTCCCCTTGGTTAGATTTATTACAGCTTATGTACTTCTACTGTCCATGCAAGGGGCACGTGATTCCTTTGTTTCAGGTTCTACGTTCACTTCGTGACTCAGAATGGGGAGAGGGAGCTTCGGGTGGAGGCGCTGCAAGGGGCGGGGAGGGGGGCATTTCCAGACCACTGGTCTTATCTATTTATAGATCATTTTGCCTTGTAGAACCCCGACCTTGGTGTTGTCAACATTGTTATAGGATTCTCGAACAGAGAAAAGGGACACTGAGGCTATAAGCAGAAAGTAGCACTTACTGATGCTGGCACTGGCTCAGTGGATACCTATCCAAAGGCCGACTCTCAATTGCAACATAGCAAGCAGTTTTACACAGTCTTGTTACTCCTACACAGCTACAGAGATAAGGAAGAACATTAGTTGGATAGCAAGGTATGAATCAATAGATGTGAGCCGGAGAGCCCTTGAGGCAAGGGAGGTCACTATGGGAAAATGTTAGCTGGAGAGCACTGTGTAGAAGTGGGGATAGAGCAGTTAGGAATGGACTTTAACCAGCTGAGTTGGTCATTTCCGCAGGCCCTTTCCTTTGCATTTTTCAGATGCCTCCTCTCTTCTCTTACTACAACCAAGACTACTTTATCCAGCAAAGCTATCATTTAGAGTTCAAGGATAGATAAAGAGCTTCTCAAACAAAGATAAGCTAAAGAAATTTATTATCACCAAGCCAGTATTACAGGAAATGTTGGAAGGTCTTCTTTAAGAAGAAAAAAATGTATCAAAAACATGAACAAAGGATGGTAATAACTACATTCTTGTCAACAAGTATCTCAAATGGAAAAGAATTAAGTGTTCTAATCAAAAGAGAGAGTGGCTGAATGGATAAGAAAACAGACCCCTACTCAAGCTGCCTACAAGAGACTCACTTCAGATTAAAACACACACACAATCTAAAAGGAACGGGATGAAAAAAGATATTGTCTTGATGGACTTAGTTGGTAATGCGCTGAATGAAATGGGTTGGATCGAGAAAAAACAAATATTGCATGATTTCACATACATGTGGAATCTAAAGAACAAAATCAATAACAACAACAAAAGCAGCAAGTAACTCAAATATTTAGAAAATATTTAGAGGGATACTAGATGGGGAGAGGTTGGGGAGGGAAAGGCAAAGGGATTAGGAGGTACAAATGGTAATTTGAAGAATAGTCATGGAGATGTAGAGTGTAGCATGGGGAAGATAGTTAATAATGTAATAAATATGTAAAGGGGAAGAGGGTTACTAGATTTAGTGTGGTGATCACTTTGTGAGTTATGTGGATCTCTGCTCACGATGCTATACAACTTAAACTGGTATATTATTGTATGCCAACTATAAATGGAAAAAAAAACTCATTGAA
Source organism: Pteropus alecto (assembly GCF_000325575.1). NCBI lineage: Eukaryota > Metazoa > Chordata > Mammalia > Chiroptera > Pteropodidae > Pteropus > Pteropus alecto. Next base: position 1,689,207 of record NW_006431805.1, on the reverse strand, counting down.
TTGTATAATGCAAATACAAGCAACTAGTTTTCTATATTTTAATAGACAAAAATAGATAAATAACACATTTACTTAAAAAATGAATATAATTATCATATGATCCTCAATCTTTCTTCTGGGTATTTACCCCACATAATTGAAAACATTTATAGATACATACATCCCGATGTTCATTGCAGCATTGCTCACAGTGATCAAGAATTGGAAACATCAGTGTGTAAACATCTTTTTGGATATGGATTTTCAAGTCTTTGGGGTAAATACCCAGTAGAGGGCTTGCTGGATCATACAGTAGACCAATTCTTAGTTTTTGAGGAGCCTCCATACTGTTTTCCATAGTGTCTGTACCAATTTGCAGTCCCACCAGTGTGTATGAGGGTTCCTTTTTCTCTGCATCCTCTCTAACATTTGTTATTACTTGACTTATTGATTACAGCTATTCTAACAGGTGTGAGATGGTATCTCATTGTGGTTTTGATTTGCATTTCCCTAATAGCTAGTGATGTTGAGCATCCTTTCATATATTTGTTGGCCATTTGATGTTCATAGCACCATTATTCCCAGTTGCCAGGACATGGAAACAACTGAAGTGTCCTATGATAGATGATTGAATAAAGAAGCTATGGTACATATATACAACGGAATATTACTCAGCCATAGGAAGAGATGAAATACTGTCATTTGTGACAACATGGATGGACCTCAAGATAATCATGCTAAGCGAAATAAACCAGACAGAAAAATGTTGAAAATCACATGATATCACATATACGTGAGATATATACTTAAAAGGAACAAATGAACAGGACAAACAAACAGAGACTCATGGACATGGACAATAGACTAGTGGTTATCAGAGAAGGGAAGTGAACACATAATGTAAATATGAATATGCCTTATTGTTAAAATGTATAGCTGAAACTTATTGCATTTCGTTAACCAATGTCACCATAAAAAAAAAAAGAATTGGAAACAACCAAAGTGTCCATCAATAGATCATTACATAAAGATGATATGGTACATATAGACAATAGAATATTGCCCAGCTATAAGAAAATATGAAATACTGCCATTTGCTACAAGTTGGATGAATCTGAAGATTACCATCCTAAGCAAAATAAGTCAGACAGAAAAACTGCAGAACCATATGATGTCATTCATATGTGGGATATAAAACTGAAAGCAGCAAATGAACATGATAAGGAAACAGAGACTCATGGACACAGACAATAGTTTAGGGATTACCAGAGGAAAGTGGAGTAGGGGGCAATAGGTAGCAGTGAAAGGGGTGAAATATATGGAGACAGAAAAAAATTTAACTTTGGGTGATGAACACCCAATGCGATATACAGATGACATATTATTGAATTGTACACTTGAAACCAATATGATTTTATTAACCAATGTTACCCCAATAAATTTAATTTTAAAAGCGTAACTGTAATCCTTTAAGAAAATGTCAGTTCTCGGTTTTCATTCTAGTGAGTGTTACTCAAGAGAGCTTTGAAGATTATTTCTAGGGTAGCAACTGCATGGCAAACTTGCAGAATAATCTGTCCAGATTGGAGCAGATAGAGGGTTTCAGGGGTGAGGTAACTAGTAAAATTAAACTCCATAGAGCAGATACTGTGGTAGATAATGTGATGATGTATACAGAAATAATTAAAAACAACTGGAAAATTATGCAAGTGAACAAACTAGGCAAATGATAGCATAAAATTATAAAAGTCTAAATGTAAATGATTATATCTAATGATAAGATTGAGCTATTATTTAGTGAATTACAATAATTATGAACATGCTTGTTAATGATTTAAGTAATGTAGTGATATATATTTGGAGGAGGAGAAGAGAGGTAGTTGAGAAAGGAGAGGATATGCAAGATAGTTAAATCTTCATCTATTATAACAGAAAATCGATATATATTACCTGAGAAATATTTAAAGTTAATGAACCAAAGGAAGTTTATTTTTATATGTATATTGTTTAGAAATATAAGCATTACTTTTAGATGAAGCAGCTATAGTAAATAAAAGTATTGCCTCTGGAAATCACAGCTAGGAAGAGTTGGAGCAAAGAAGCTACCGTATTTTATTAAAAACCTTTAAGTACTATTTGATACTTAAGAATCTTCATAATGTATTTTGATACATTATACATTATATTATAATAAAAAAAAGTTAGGAACAAAAAAGCACTTGTACAGAAGTGTCTACACACTGAAAAACATTGCTCTGTGAAAACTCCATTGGCCTAGTGCAATTTTCCTTATTCCTCTCACCTTATTAACCATATATAAGGAGGGGGTTTAAAGATTTAAGTGTTTTATAAGAGAAGAGATATTGTTGGTATAAACCAAAATTAATTTTAGACTGTATTAAAAAATAAAAGACATGTATTTGAGCAAAAGGAGATGCAACCCAGGAGACAGATTCAGGGAGCAAACTAAGTTGTGTTCAGGCAGATTAAAATGGGTGGCTGCCTTTTATAGAAGTTCCCTCCCAGGTTCCCAATTAGGTTTGTTTTATATAAATGAGTTATCTAAATCATACAAGTCTGATTGGATGGAGCAGGTCTCAGACTGTTAGTACAAAGATGAAACCAGTGTCTCCCTGCAGTGGTTGACTCAGACGGAATAAACAAGCTGGTCATAATGCAGGAAGCCAAGTTTAGTCTGAGGTTCATTCAGGCCTACAGAGTCTCTAAGGAGTCCTTGTAAGCAAATGGCTGCTAGACTCTTATTATTCGCAAAATATGGGCCCTTTTTTTAACATAGGGAGTTCGTCTCGGCAGATAAATTCCTTCTTGGGTTCACATCAAATAAACCTTTCTTTTTGGGTTCCAGATTGGTAAATGTGACTGTGCCCTCTTGGCAGTAGGTAGTTACCAAAGAAAATGTTTTTAATATATAAACAATGTTAAACTTTACCTAAGCTCTGCAATGTGGAAAACGGTGACAGTTAAACTCTCCATCCTTTACCATTTCAGGAAATAGCCAACTGCAGAGAACCATGCTTCCAATATGATTATCCATATTTACCTATGACAAAGCTAGGCAAGACCTTTGAATTCTCATTCTTTGCCTCATAAATGGTTTGCTGAACTGTTTCCCCGCACTGACCAATCTGGACTAAATGCCACTAACTTGATCAAGATTTACTGGGAATCCTCTCCTATGCTGAGATCTCTGAACTTCGACCCAACTTCAATCTGAGCCAGCATTGCAATACAGAATAGCCCATTCTTAATGGCTCCTCCAGAGAGTTGACAATAGAGGAAAAATCCAATCACTGTCAATCACAAGAACATATCTTGTTTTTTCTAGCCTCGTTTATTCCTATCAATAAAAGAAAATTTCTCTTTATTTTACCTTTTAGAGGCTTGCAGATCTCATGATTGGAATCTTCTCCTTATTACAATAGTCACTCTCCCCTTATGGTCATGGAAATTGATAAAGATTGACCAATTTGCCAATAAACTGATTATATGTTTGCTTGTTTGTTTTTCTAAGTAAAAACAACCCAATTCTGAAGACCTCTACTAAAATAAGACCAAGTTAATATTCTGCTTCTTTTAGAGGCTTGCAGATCTCATGATTGGAATCTTCTCCTTATTACAATAGTCACTCTCCCCTTATGGTCATGGAAATTGATAAAGATTGACCAATTTGCCAATAAACTGATTATATGTTTGCTTGTTTGTTTTTCTAAGTAAAAACAACCCAATTCTGAAGACCTCTACTAAAATAAGACCAAGTTAATATTCTGCTTCTTTTTAGCCAGTGATTGCTGTTTTAATGAATGCTAAAAAAAAAAAAAAAAAAAAAAAAAAAAAAACCTTTATCTATTTTTGGGGGGGG
>NW_006431805.1:1670093-1685296 GCF_000325575.1 Pteropus alecto | reverse complement strand
AAAAGTCCTGTTCTTCATATTCTGGATGTGTGTGTGGGTGTGCACGTGTGTGCACGTGCATTCACTTGTGCCAATGTAGTAGGCCATTAACAGAAAATTAACTACTGTGCAGTGATAAGTAAGGGTGATGGCCTGCAAATGGAGGTTGCAACATTAAACGCTAAGATGAGCTCTGGTCCTTAGAAGTTGGTAGGAGATTTCAGTAAAGAAAAAAAATGAAAATAAACAAAAAAGTTACTTGTCTAGAAGAAATGTAATATTTGGAAAAAATCCACTGCTAACACAGAGCATTCATAGTCCTTCCGAGAAAGATATGTAGAAACTACTCTTCAACTATTGAGTTTTATTCTTCAGAGAGCTAAGATAGATGGCATCTGTACAATCACGGAGTTCAAAATAATAATAGATAACATTTACTAAGTTGCTCACAATATGTCAGGGGCTTTCTATGTATTAACTTATTTAATGCTTGGAACAACAATATTAAGTAAATGCTATCAACTTCCTCTCACAACTAAGCAAACTGAAGCACAGGGGCCTTAAGTAACTTTCTAAGATCACACAGCAGGGACATAATACAGGTAAATTTGAACCCAGGTAGTTCAACTCCACAGCGCAAGCCCTTGACCATTTTAATATACAATCAACAAGATAACAGCCATTACATCTACATGCACACACTTTCCTCTGTGTATGGCTGTACTAGACTTATTGTACTTAAAACAAAAGTAGATAATTATTTTTGAAATTTAAATTCAATGAATTGTATAATTTAGGGAAATTTCCAAAGTAAAAAAAACTTGAAAATAAAATTGGTCAAGGTTTCAACAATAATTTTCTTCAGATGAAGGTAAGATGGGTGTTTATTTTCTTCTTGTTTGTTTGCATTTTTTATTTCTTATAATGAGATTGCTTTTATTAAAAGAAAAAAAATGAAGTTATTTCATATTAAAAACATGTTGCCTATTATTACAATGAGTAATATTGCTTTCTTTTGTATACTAGGCCATTTCTCTGGTTTTATCACTCCAGAGTTTCTGTTTCTTCTCTTCATTTATGGGTTCTTTGAACGTAAAAGCAGAATCTTATATCTAAAGCACTTTTCAATATTTAGTATGTTTAATAATCATCAGGGGTGTTAAAGTATTCAGATTCCTGGCTACTCCAAAAACATCTTATTCCATTTTCAAAAACTGCATTTGTTTTTTTTTTTAACAAGCACTCCAGGTAAATTTAATGCATGTGGCTAAAGGATAGAGTGGCCATCAGGTTTATAATATAATCCAAACTGCAGCATTTTAGAAAGTGCAAGAAAGTACCAAAATATTTAAAGTTGTATAATTTAAAATTTTTAGCCTTATCTGGTCGAAATGGTAGAGTAGGTAAATGCTGTGCTTGCTTCATCTCATGACCATATCAAAATTACAACTAAACTACAGAACAACCATCATTGAGAATCGCCTGAAGTCTAGCTGAACAGAAGTTCTACAACTAAGCATATACAGAAGAGACTGCCTCATGACTGGTAGGAGGGGCAGAGACATGGAATGGGCTAGTCTCCATATCTGCCTGTGATGGCTGAGAATCAGGAGAGATATCTTGGCTGCAGAGGTCTCTCTAAAGGAGTGAGGAGTCTCAGCCCTGCACTGGGCTTTCCAGCCCAAAGTTCCAGTGCCAGGAAGAGAAGTCCCCAACACTTTGGCTGTGAAAAACAGCAGAAATTGTGGTTGAGTGAGACTGAGAGCTGTAGTAGTAGGTGAGGGAGTAGTAGGTGTTCCTCTTAAAGGGCACACATGGAATTGCTCACCGATGGACTCACTTGCTCTGAGCTCCAGCACTGGGGCAGCTGCTCAAAAAGTGTCAGGGAGGTACTGGGTTGTCTGAATTCAGGGAAAGGGCTTGAGCGGCAGCTTCTTCCCAGACAGAAGTGCTGGAAGAATCCATTGTCTCTTTGTTGAGCTCTCTCCTAATCCCGGCATGCATACACAGATGACTGCCATTCTGAGTTTATTGACCTGGCTAACAGTGGTTGTCCCACCCTGGTGATTCTCTGAGACTCTGTCTCACTCAACTTTTAGGCCCATCCAAGCTGCTTCCAGTGGATTTTCCATACAAATGGACTATCTTGGCTCATGCTACAAATTTTCCAAAAATCTCTCAAAGATTCACAAAACCTAAACAAGCAGCATCTGTCCCTAGTGTTCTCTGTACACGTAACTCTTGCTAAGCAGCCCTAGACCCAGAACTAGATGCAGCCAGCCTTTGTTTAAGGCCTAGCCTCTCTATAGGCACCTCCAAGCCTAGAACAGGTGGTGGCCACCTGAAGATTGCTTGGTAACTCTTGCTAGGTGGCCTCAGGCAAGACACAGGCTGAACATGACCTGCACCAGGGCCCTTTCAAGAAATGTTGGGGCCTGCATGCTCAGCAGCTGTCTTCTGATCAAGCTGGAGCATCATATGAGACAATATTGAAGGATGATACACCCAAAGGACAGAATGAGCAGGCATCGGAGCTCTGCTAAATCAAATTTTGCTTTGTAGGTCAGACTCTAATTAGTCAGTTTTTACAACAAATCAGCCCATGGGTCACCCCCTCCCATGAAGTATAAACAGCAACCAGGGCTCAATTACAACATGAGGGCACATGCAACCCAAACAATGGACACACACACCTGGAGCACCCACATCAGGTGACAAGGGAAGACTGCACAACTAGGCCCCACAGGACATCTACAAAATAAGGTCGCTCTACTAGGATAGGGTGACATAGGAGACCTATGTAATACATACATACAAATGCAGGGAGACAGAAAAAATGGGGAGACATAGAAGCATGTTCCACATGAAAGTATAGAACAAAGCTCCAGAAAAAGAACTAAACAAAACGGAAACAAGCAATCTGCCATATACAGAGTTCAAAACACTGGTTTTAACGATGCTCAATAAACTTAGGGGAAGAATAGATGAACTAGTGAGAACTTTAACAAAGAGATTTAAAACATAAACATGGAGTTAGAAAACTAAAAAGAATCAATCAAACATGAAGAATACAATAACTGAAATGAAGAATACATTAGAGGGAATCAATAGTGGATTACACAAGGCAGAGAATAGAAGATAAAGTAGCAGAAAACAACATAGTTTTGGAAGTCCTAGCCAGAGCAATTAAAAAAAAAAAGAAAGAGAGAGAGAGAGAATTCAAAAAACTGAAGATAATTTAAGGTACCTCTAGGACCATATCAAGCATATCAACATCCATACCATAGGGGTACCAGAAGAAGAAGATAGAGCAAAGAATGGAAAACTTATTTGAAGAAATAATAATGGAAAACTTCCCTAACCTGGTGAAGGGAATAGATATACAAGCCCAATAAGCACAGTGAGTTCCAAATAAGTTGAACCCAAAGAGGTCCACACCAAAACATGTCATAATTAAAATGCTAAAGGTTAAAGGCAAAGAAAGAATCTTAAAAGTAGCAAGAGAAAAGCAGTTAATTACCTACAAGGAAGCTTCCATAAGACTGTTAGCTGATTTCTTAATAGAAACTTTGCAGGCCGGAAGGGATTGGCATGTAGTTAAAGTGTTGGAAAGCAAGGACCTACTGTCAAGATTATTCTACCAAGCAAAGCTATCATTTAGAATTAAAGGACAGATAAAAAGCTTCCCAGACAAGAAAAAGCTATGGAGTTCATCAACACCAAACCAGTTACAAAAATGTTACAAGGACTTCTTTACAAAGAAGAATAAAAAATAATAAAAAATATAAATAACAAAGTGGCAAAACTACATGTCTATCAATAATTACTTTAAATGTAAATAAATTAAATGGTCCAATCAAAATCTGGGGTGGTAGAAAGGATAAAAAACAAAGCCCTTATGTATGCTGCCTACAAGAGACTCACTTCAGATCAAAAGACATACACAGACTGAAAGTAAAGAGATAAATAAAGATGTTTTATGAAAATATAAATAAAAAAATAAAATCTTGTTAGCAGTACTTAACACCAGACAAAATAAACATTAAAACAAAGGCTATAACAAAAGAAAAAGAAGATCCCGTAATTGCACTTCTGGGTATTTATCTGAAGGTACCCCAAATACTACTTTGAAGGGACATGTGACTCCATATGTTCATTGCAGCATTATTTACAATAGCCAAACTATGGAGGCAACCTGTGTGTCCAAAAATGAATGAATAGATAAAGTAGAAATGATACACATGTACAATGGAACATTGTTCAGCCATTAAATAAACAGACAAACAAACAAACATATAAATAAATACAAGAATGAAATCTTGCCATCTGCAACAACATGTAAGGACCTACAGTGTATTTTGCTGAGCGGAGTAAGTCAGATAGAGAAAGGTAAATGCCATATAATTTCACTTACATGTGGAATCTAAAGAATAAAATGAACAAATAAAACAGAAACAGACTCATAGATACAGAGAGCATTTTGATGGTTGTCATATGGGTTGGGGGATGGCTGATAAAGAGGAATTGATTAAGAAGTACAAATTGGTAGTTACAAAATAGCTGTGGGGATGTGAAGTACAGCATAAGGAATATAGTCAATAATATTGTACTACTATATACGGTGTCGGATACTAGATTTATCTGGGTGTTCACCTTATAAGTTCTATAAATGTCCAATCACTGCGTGGTACACCTGATACTAATACAATATTGTATGCCAACTCTAAATGAAAAAAAATTTAAATACATTGAAAACAACTGAAAAAAATTTAATTTAACTGACAAATTGGTTTCACTATATTGATAGACCTACGAAATAGTTATATTCAAAAATTTTCTCAAGCATGAAATAATGTAAAAAATTGCATATATCTATGTACATTAAATGGTATTTTATAAATTATATGATTTATTCAAACATTAAAAAGTAATATGTAGAACATTTATTCTTGGTATATGTTCATATACTTTATTCAGTTTCCTAGCTATATCATTCCGAAATATCATGTTAACTTTTTGAGAAAAAAATGTATTTCAAAATGTGTTCTACTCTTTTAATTTTTTTCTGAAATATTTTTCAAATTTTAATTTTGTGGTTGATAAATTTGAAAATTTTGTATACTGTTAATTGATTCTTCTTTCTAGACTGTGATAGTTTTAATTGAGAAAATACTGTCTATAAGTCCTGAGGTACCTGGGAAACTCACAGGAAATTCTGCTAAATGTAATATATTTCCAATCCTATTGTTTATATTAAAATTTAGCTTAACTATATTGTTCTTCTCTCTATTTAGAGTATATTTCTTCAACAAATATTTTTATAAGATAATTTATCAAGAAGTTGCCTCTTTTTTGAACCTTTTGAATATTTCACCTTTATTTTATTCTATTATGGTTTAGAATATTAATTTTTCCAATAAAAATATGCGATCCATCATTAAAATCACAAATCCAGCTATTCCAAAGTACTATTATAAAATTATACAATTTCAAAATTAAAACTTTTACATAGTTTGGGCTCTTATCATTTAATTCAGTCCCTCCCTTTCTTCTGTAACAATAAATTTCAATGTCTTTCTATTTTCAAGTTTTGTTTTTAGTCTTTGTAATTCCTTAAAAGCTTGCAAAGCTAAATATGTTTGGTATTTCTTTCATTGTACATTAAAGAGTTCAAACTGATTTTGATAAAATTCAACACAAATTTAAATAATTAATTGACAAAAAGGAATTAATTATAATTGTATACAGATTAATTTACAAAATAGTTAATTCAAAGGCTTAAACATTTCTAAACTCTAACTGATGATAGGGAACAAGTAAAGAAGAAAATAATTACACAAAGAAAGAAAATGTTATTTATTTTTTGACTCAACACTATCTTTACACAAAAATATATAGTTCTATCAGTTCCCCTTTGTCCATATGAAAATTGACAATTATAGACTCTACATTGACTGACATACTACTAAAGCATTTTAGGATGTGATTATGAATTATTTATGTACCATAAATAATCCCTAGTAAATTTCTTTAGTGATTTTTTAACTTAATAATAAAGTATTTTACCATGATGCTTTGCTCCACTAATATTTGGATTTATATAACTGTAAAATGATTTTATCTCCAGATTGAATTTTTAAACTGAATTTAAAACAGCATTCACAATAATCTAACATGTTTAACTTTAGACAAATAAACTTCCAAAGTCTTTGCCATCATTTGATGAATTAGATAAAAATCTAACCATTGTTAAAAAATACCATTTTCTATTTGAAACATTGGATGTCTTTGATCTAAAATTGCCATTATGTAACTGTGAAGTTTTTCTATTAATGGAACCAGTTCATTAAATTATTAATTCACTTTTTGTTTATGCATGTGAAAGGCTAGAACCAAATATGAGTTAAAATTAATTTAGAATAAGTCATTTGATCTAAATAAACAGTATATTTTATGCATTACATATTTATCATCTTCTTGAGAAAGAAAATCATATTACTTATTTCTCATTAAACACGTTTTTAAAAGTTTGTCGATTATTGGACATGCTTATTACAAAAAGTTCTGCCAAACACTAGAGTTCATAAATAGTTGTATACCATACAATACATGGCAAAACCATGTAGGAAAAGTGTTATGCTACAACAAAATCTAGAAACCTGTTCTATGGCAAAGTTGTTCAGCCTGGTCTGGCACACATTTCATTACCACCTAACCTTTTTCAGGTTTCCAACTAAACCCAACAACTGGTGGACTGGAGGCTTTATACATCTGGCAGTCCTGAGTACTACCACTTAAGAACAGAAGGAGTAACTGTCCTTAGCTGCTCATGCCCCAATTCAATTTATCACTAAGAATTCTTCATATTGTCTTTAAAAAGGAAATTTTAACAAGGCTATGTCTGGAAAAGGTCTTTCAAATTTACCCAAATGGCAAAGTGAAACTGTTCATTATACATAGCTCATACACTATTAGACATGACAATGGCAGAAATTGGAAACACAAAATGAAGGTTAACCAAACATCCAGGCTAAATTTAATGTACCTATCAATAATAATGTTGTATTAAAATGAAACATGTGAGAAAAAACTAAACCACACTGGACCTATTCATGGACCACTTTTTGAGTGGACCGCTCTAAAGCCTGCTGCAGTGCCCTTTCCTCAGTTAGTGTTAAATCCATATTTCCTAGGTGAAACACAAATTCTTGTTACTTCTACTCCCACCCTCAGAAAATTTTCAGATTCTAGGAGCCTATGTAGGGTTTCATAAATCATTTTTTTACTGCAAAGACAATAGAAAAACAAAAACAGCATAAATCCCCTTATCACTATATTTTCTGAAATGGCTACAATAAACCCCTTAGTCACCAAATTAGTATTTATGGTCTTAATTTGACTGTTTCTGAGCCTAAGCTGTATAACATGGAACATTTGTACATTACATCTGTATATATTATGTTTTTTGTATTTCAATCAAGTTTTCCAGAATGATTTTGTTTAAATTCCAGTGCATATGTCGCTATGGTAATCTATTTTGGTTCTCTTCATGCTGCTGGTTGAAAATGTTCTATATTCCTTTTATGAATCTCAAAGTTTTTAAAAATTTTCCAGTGTCAACTATGTTAGCTTTTGAAAATCCTATGGTATTGGTAAAATCATCAAACTATGTTTATAGCTTTCAAAACGTTTAGCTTTTTTGACTTTAATCTGTACCTGAGAGCAATCAGCTTTTGACTCTTTATAGAAGTACTTCTTAGGTGAACATTAAAGAAAATATTATTTAGTTTTTCAAACTTCTTCCTAACTTCTCTCAGGATCTGAGGTTTGTCTGATAACAGATTAGTGTTCGTCTTATTTCTGAAACAAATATCAGCAATGGTGGTGTACTGGTAGTGGTGATGATGATGACATATATTTTTCACATTTGTAAACATAAATAATAATATCAGGAAATAAGAGAATCTTTAGAAATTCAGAGTAAGAAATATTTCAAAGACTATCACAACCATGTCTTTTCTGAATAATCACTGCGGCCACTGGATCATCTCACGGATTACCTAGCTCTAGATTTCTAGATTTCTTTTTATACAATGCATTTTAAATTCCTGCTTAAGTTACTTACTCAACTGTTCTATTAGTTGCAGGTGACATTTTACTGACGTAAACACACATTAATGTATTATAAAATTGTCTTTTGGTTTATACATATAAATCTTCATCATTTAACATAGTTGTTCCTTTTCTGTTTGCTTCACAAAGAACACTTCCTTAACTCAAATTGATAGAATAGGTTGATTAATGAAATTTTCATGATACTGGACTACTGGAGTTGATGACACTGTGCTTCTCCAAAAATGGCTATCCACGAACAAATGACTATAACCTTCCGAGGGAGACTATAGCAAAAGTTTGCTGTTCATCTTACATCAGTCCCACTTTACCTGATCGAAATGATGCCTTCACCCCAACCCCCCAAGTCATGCTGTAACAGCTGCATAGAATGAGAAATCGATATCCACTAGAAACCTGGAGTTAGGACTTTCAGGCTTAATGATTTTAGCATTTACCAAAGTGTACTTTTACTTTCAAACTAATTGTTGCTTCTTAATCTAAACTTTCTTATCTTATGTATCCAAGAGAAAGGGGAAAACTAACTTTAGTCCTTTAAAAGAACATCTGTTCCTTGTCTCACTACTTGTTGAAAGTAGAAAAAGATAAATTATTTTGTCTACATAATGCCAGTATTTCCCTTATTCTTTACTTATCATCTACTTGTCCTTGAGATCTCAACTCATCATCTTCAGGGTAGTTTTCCCTTTAGTCAGATCAGGTTGCACACTTATATACTCTCATAGCATTGGGTAATTTCCTGCACTGCACTATACTTTGCAATTATATATGTATTTGTGTTAATTTTGATTAATGTATATCTTCTTAACTATGCTGTGAGGTCCATAATATGTTTGGCTTACCTAGCTATCTCAGTATATAGCACTGTGTTTGGAACTTAGTAGGGTAGGATCTACATGATCTGCAGCCTGCCAAATTCAGATTTTATCTTGCACCACACTTTCCCTTGTTTACTATGTTTCAGTCATAAGGACTTTTTTTTGGGGGGTGGGGGTTACTTCTTTCCTCTGCTTGAAATTTGTTTTGCCTAGATAAAATTACATTGTTTGGGTATCAGGTTAAATATTACCTCCACAGAGAGACATACCTTGACCAACCAATTAAAAAAAATTCTCTCTCTCTCTCTCTCTCTCTCTCTCTCTCTCTCTCTCTCTCTCTTTCTCTCTCTCTCTCTCTCTGTCTCTGTCTCTCTTACAAGTTACATTATACAGTTTTGTTTAATTTTGTTTTGTTTTCAGGGTAATCATCGCTTCTTGAAATTCTTTTACTTATTTACTTTTTAAAAATTTATTTTCAGGCTAGAATATGAACTCCATAAGAGGAAAGACCCTGCTTTGTTTTGCCACTACTATAACTTCATTTTTCAGAATACTACCTAGCACATGCTAGCTGTTCAAATATTTTTTTGAATGAGTAAGGGTTCCATAAATATGTCTATAATAGTTGAATAAAGTGACTAATTCTCTGAGCAAAAAGTGGCTTACCTTAAGGTTTGGGCACATCTTAGCATATTTAGAATATTAATAATATGTGCCCATTATGGATTATCATGGGGAATTTAAAATGTTCTTGGGAGAGATTTTATTTTAAGGAAAAAGTAGTTGAGGAACTTAACCTGGTTCTAGAAAAATGTGCCATTTCAAAGTAGGGAATAACTGTGTACTACATGGTGAGTGTCACTCATGTTGTTTCCTGAGTCTCAAGAGGAGAGTACTGTGATAAACAAAAGCTGAAAATGAGAAAAGTAGCAATGATGAGAATCCAGAATCCAGAAAGCCCCGGTATTGATGACACAGGTTCCAGCAGTTTCAGCAATGAGAAATGAAGTCCTCAACACCGACACAAGGTTTCTAGATATTAGGCGTCTGGCACCTCATACCAGATATCAATGAACATTTGCAACAGCATCTCTACTTTCAGCAAATTTTAGCACCAGTATTGAGCAATTCTTGGAAAATGATGATATAGTTGCTACTTTGAGCATCAGCAGCAACAAGGACATCAAAATGGGAGAATGGAGAAACAGAGAACTTAGTGTATAAAACAACTTCTCTCTGCTCCCACCTGGGGACTTCAATAACTATTTGGTAAGATTTTCAAAGGGACTACATTCCTGTAGAACAAACTTTCTTAACTTCATCACTATTACATTTTGAGATGTATAGTTCTTTGTTACGGAGCTATGTTCCATGCAATGTAGAATGCTTAGTAGTGTCCCTGATTTCTACGTACTAGCTGGTAGCTGTACTCATGAGCTATGACAAACATAAATCTCTCAAGACATTGCCAAAAGTTCCATAGAAGGGGAAATTGCTCCCAGTAAATAAATATTGCTGTAGAATGAGAGAACAAAGTCAGAGAAATCTTTTTGGAACCATTACTATCATTTAAGTCCTGCTCCCTATCCCCCAGAAAGAGGAGTCCAAGAAACCTTGGTTACATGTACAAATGAAAATACACCTAGATTTTTTCATATATGTCAAAATTTAACATCTGTATTAGTCAAGCCTCTTCAGAGAAACAGAACCAGTAGAGATTTATTTCAAGGAATCGGCTTATGTGATCATGAGGGCTGCAAGTCTGAAATTAGTTAGGCGGGCCAGCAGGCTAGAAGCTCTCAGACAGGGCCTGATGTTGCAGTTTGGAGCAGCATTTTTTTCTTTCTCAGTGAAACCTCATTTGTTCTTTCAAGGCCTTTCAAATAATTGGATGATGCCTACCCACATTATAGAGGTAATCTCCTTTACTTAAACTTAACCAATTGAAGATGTTAACCCCATATACAAAGTATCTTCATAATAACACATAAATTTGTATTGAATAACTAGGTACCATAGTTATTCATAGCCGAGTTGACACATAAAACTAATCATAGCACTATCATATGTTTTTAAATTTCACAAGCTACTTTGGACAAATACACATAATAGTACGTTGGTTGTGAATCTCAGTAATTATTTAAAGTAGAAATTTTAGCACTGTGAAACAAATAAATTTATAGAATTCTAACCTTTATAGCAATACAAAACATAATATTACAAAAATGAACTGAAGGAAGAGATCAGCGTAGTGGCAAAGGCATGAACTTTGAAATAAGACAAACGTGAGCCTGACCCAAAATCCAGGCTCTTCTGCTTACTAGCTATGTAATCCTGTTACAAATAATTTACCCTTCAGAGCTTCACTTCCCCTATGTGTTAAAGAAGCACAATAATACATACATTCAAGGATTGTTATGAGATTGGAATGTGATGTCTTGAAAACATCTAGGAAAGGACTTAATCTATTAAAATAGTTACTACTTACTGGCACTTTCTTTATGTTCAGCACTCTTCTAAGCTTTTTTTCATGAATCAATTCCTACAATCCTCACAATAATCTTAAGAGAACTTTACTATTGTTATTCTCATTTTACTGATAAAAAAAAAATTAAGGCTTGAAAATATTAAGGAACTTGTTAAGCCAGCATTTGCACCCAGACTGCCTGACATCAGAACCCAAGCTCTTAACTGCTATGTCTTTGATTTGAACAAATACAAGTTTGTATATATGGGATTGGCAAACTACAGCCCATAGGTAGCAGACCAAATACAGTTCACTCTCTGTATTTATATGGTTCATGAGCTAAGAATGTTTTTTTACATTTTTAAGAGGTTGAAAGACGATCAAAAGAAGAAGAGTATTTTGTGATATGTAACAACTACTTGAAATTGAAATTTTAATGTCCATAAATAAAACTGTACTGGAACAAAGCCACACACATTCATTCATATATTATTTATGGTTGTTTTCATGCTACAACAGCAGAGTTGTATAGTTGCTAGAGGAACTATGGCCAGTTACACTTAAAATATTTGCCATCTGGCCCTTTATAGAAAATGTTTGCCAACTTCTAGTCTAATTACCTGTTCTCCTAACTTTGGACAACATCTCAATTTTATATATGTTATGTTTATATGTCTCAAAAAATAGCATGTGTGAGACTAAGAATTGTAAATTTATCAAATTGAGAAGAGTATGGGATAATAGAATTTGCCACTTATTTTGATACTGACAGCAAACAATATGATGGCAGAAATTCAGAGAAAAACAGTCCGATAACACCATCTACTGAGAGAATCTGAGATTACAGAAGATGTAACAAAATCGGGTTTTCTTGACTTTTATATGCATCAACATCTCCTGGATTCTTGGTCTGAAATAATTTTCTTGATTACACTCCTCATATACTTAGTAGGCCTGGAGTGCAGTCTTGGAACGTATATTTTAAGCAAACAACCCAACTCATTCTTATTCAGGTGATCCTTGAACCCTCTTTGAGAAACATCAATATAAAACAAAGTTCATACCTGGGAGAAACAAAAGACAGATATTCATTTACATTCCCTAATTTTAAAATGTGTTTTAGTACACACGACTCAATATTGTTGTGTCTTCGGCAATGGATTTGGTGGAGAAATAGTGCAACGGTGTCATGTGCTGGTGGCTGGAATCAGGCATGCCTTAGGCTTTACTCCAGTCATATTGAGTCCCAGTGAAAGAGGGCACTAGGCAGCAATTACCTGGAGGGGAAAAGTGATTGATACTACTTAAACTGACAGTAAGGAGTTTGAAGACTGGTACCTGTGTTAAGTCAATAACTAGAGGAAAGGGACAGATAATTTAAATGAGAACAGTAGGATTGGTGATGTGAGTGGGAAGAAGAAATCTGATGAATTCCCCTAATAGAGGGTCTACTGCTGATTTTGCCATATTTTATTGGCTCAGAAGATAGAATTGTCATCTGAAGACACAACAAATGCATCATGAAGTCCTTTATAAGAACCATTAATTTCTCTCCAGCTTCCAGTGTGTGGCTAGGGCTCTGTATATGTGGAGAGGAGAAGCTGCTTAAGAAAGGTGAGGAAAGGTGGTAACAGAAAAGTTATTTGGGTAATAGAAGTAGTGATTCTGCTAACTTTTCTTTTCAATGCAGTGGGAGTAAGGATGTATGATGCCTTTGAGGTAGATACTATTATTAAAGCCACACATACTGATAAAGAAACTGAAGCTTAGAGAAGATAAAAAAAAAAATCCGTAAAGATCATAGCTATAGTCTAAATATTTGTGTCACTCTCCAATTCGTATGTCGAAATCTTAATGTACAAAGTGATATCAGGAGGTAGGACATTTAGGGAGTGGTTAGGTCATGAAGGTGGAGCCTTCATGAAGTCAATGCTCTTATAAAAGAGACCCCACAGAGCCCCTTAGCCCTTTCCACCATGTGATGATATAACTAGAAGTCTGTGACCCTGAAGTGGGCCTTCATCTGACCTAAGACTTCCAGCCTCCAGAACTGTGAGAAATAAATGTTCTTGTTTGTTTGTTTGTTTGTTTGTTTGTTTATAGCCCCCCAGCCTGTGGCATTTTGTTATAGCAGTCTGAACACACCAAAGAGCCATATAGCTATTAAGTGGTGGAGCCATCCAAGACACAAATCCAGATTTTTCTAAGCTCAAAGCCCATGCTTTTCTGACAATGATTAGCTGCTGGGCAACCAATGTGAACACATGCATGTACATAAAAATATCACAATAATCGTTACCATTTGTTGAATACTTTGTAAGGCTAAACAAGTATACACACATGCATGTGTGTGTGTGTGTGTGTGTGTGTGTGTGTGTATAATATTTATCCATTGTATATGTGTGCTTACCCTTTGCTTACTTTGACTTTACCATAGCTATGTAAATGAAGTAAGTAACATTATGACCTTCATTGTTCTGATGAGGAAATAAGTTCTAAGAAGTCAAGGTAACTCAGCTAGTATGTGCAGAATCTGGATCAGAACTCAAATTAGTTAGACTCTAAGTCTTTCTAATATATAAGGACACAGTCATAGATTGATATATATCCCAACATCACCATTCCCTCTCCTAAGAATCATCTAAAGTATGGGAATGGTTATGACTTATGAAGAGTCAAATCAGGAACTATAATTAGCAAAATGAAACATGAGACATCATATATGTCTAACAAAAAAAGTTTATGAACTGCAAATAAATATAATTTCTGAGAGATTTCAATATTTAAAAGACTAATTTCAGAATAATCACTGATGCAATGTTCATTTCCTGGGAATCTTGTGAAACTTCAGGATAAGTTTATACTTCAAACTTTAAAATGATGTCAACCCAAGCCTTCAGATTCACTGCAATCTCATGAGAGACTCTGATATAGAACCACGCAATTAAGTCACTCCTACATTTCTAACCCTCAGAAACTGTGTGACATAAAATAATGTGTTTTTTGTCTGTTTGTTTGTTTTGTTTAAGCTGCTAAATTTGGGGTAATTTGTTACACAACAATAGATAACATATGAGACATTATTTTTTATGCAGTCACATGATTCTGTTTTTAAAGGTAATATTAAAATGAGGCACTGACTTTCTAATGGACTATCTATCTAGAATCAAAACATCACTTGTTACATTCTGTGTCAATATTCTGCAAGGAATATTTCTTCTATTTTGCAATATCATTTGTCATATATATCCTTCCCGCTGTGGTTTCCCTTTAGTCTTCCAGCATCCTTGGAGCTATGCTGAACAGATTGACTTCAGTCTCCTCCAGAGCAGGGTGTGTTTTAAGTAAGGACCTGTTGCATCTTCTCCATGCTTGCTAGTCACATCCTGAATATGGCATGAGCTTTGTAGGTGAACAAAAACCTACTGCCGACCCCAGACCACAGAGCTCTTATCTTCGCTGACCACAATCCGCTCTCAGCAGGTGCTTCAGCTCTGCTTCTCACATTTCTTGTTACACAGGCCAAATAGTTTCTCTCTCCAGCTTGCTCTCAATTTGCATTTTACTTGTAGCTTAATCTAGTGATAGGGATATGAGAGACATATCCCCTATTAATTGGCATCAACTTTTCTTTCTAGACCCTTTAAGATGCTCTCAGCCCCCTCCCTTTGCCCTCAGGTAGAAATGTGTCTTCTATTCCTCTGTGTAGGAATTTTTTTCTCCAGGTGGTCTGATGAATAGCTATGGAGTTTTTCATCTCCAATTGTTATCATAATCCAATGTATTGCTGAGGAGTGTTGTATAAG
>NW_006431805.1:1640815-1669386 GCF_000325575.1 Pteropus alecto | reverse complement strand
GGTCAATACATAAAACCAGAAAGAATCAAATTCCCAGGACTACAAAGATAAGGTCCAAATCATGGGCTATGATGACTTTAATTTATATCTTGAAGCTCTGAATAGTCAGAATACCTTTCTTTTCTAAATTTCCTTTTAAACTTTGACAGTGTACAGTTAATGAAATGTCAAATCTGGCTGCAAACCTGTTTTGTTTGGCTAACATTTTATTTTAAATTGAATTTTAATTCCTTTAGGAGAGTTTATATTCTCAATCCTAATGCCTTTATAACTTAGTTTTATTTATACATGGTCTTATTCATACCTTTCTATTACCTATCTGGTTTCTGAAAATATTCTGAGTTTGCTGACCTACATAATACTGTGTTTTCTAACTGTTTAAAGTGGGTAGATTTGATCTCAAACACATCTCAAACCTGATATGTTATCTTTTTGCTACTTCCAAACTAGCAACGATGAAACCACAGGTTGTACATAGTAAATGCTTCCCCTAACAGGCACAGATCTAGTCCAAGTTCTTTATTTGTTGAACAAGGGTGTCACTGTCAACTGGAAATAACTTAAACCACAAACCTAAGATTGCGGGTCAACAACGTCACCTTTGTGTAAAAATAATAATAATAATAATAATAATAATAATAATAATAATAATTTTAAAAGGGAAAATAATTGGATATCATTATAATGCATTTCCCGTTTACCCCAAGAATATTCACCCGTGATGCCTATGACTGCAGCGTTTATCTTGAGATAACTCACAGATTACAGTCCTAACATTACCCCAAAATTTGCAATGAAATATCTCGCTTTTATTATTTTCACATTACTCTATTATACCAATAGTCTTTGGAAACAAATGACATCATTCTATTTATAGCATTCTGTTTTTAATAGTGGTATTTCCATTTATAATATATAGTAATTTTTGATCGCTAAGAATATCGAATCCTAAAAAACAGCATTACTATGTGTGATGTTAAATTAACACTGGCAGTAAACTGCACTTCTTTTCTAAATGGGAAAAAGAGTCAAAATTTAAATAAATGACTTCAATGAATGTATATTTATTATTTAACTAGGTTATTGGATACCCCTTTCCCTTAGAACTGAAGATCTGAATAAGTATGTTTTATAAACAGCAGCAGAGAATGTTTGCAGCTTAACTTCTTGAAAAGGTAAAGGCGTATTGTCTTTTCTCCCCAACCTCCCAAATTTGTCTCCCAAAATGGAGAGAAAATAGATCTACAAACTTTTATCTTTACCCTCTTTCTTCCTTTTCATTTGGAGTGTTTCAAGTGACTGGAAAACTGATTTTTTTTTCTATTTTCCCTGTCTTCTCTTCCTTCTGTCATTGAACAGTAAACTTTAAGGTTACACTGTTCTAGAAAAACATGATTATTTTTAAGACTTTTTTTAAGGCCTTTTTTTTTTAATTCACAGAAAAAGTGAGAGAAAGGTACAAAGATATACCATATATCTCTTGCCTCAACACATGTATAACCTACCTTATTATTAGCATTTTCCAACAGAATAGTACATTTATTACAATTGATGAACCTACACTGACACATCGTAATCACCCAAGCTCATAGTTTAACATTACTCTTAGTGTTCTACATTCAGTGAGTTTTGATAAATGTGAAATGACATATATCCATCATTATAGTGTCATACAGAGTAGTTTCACTGAATTAAAAACAAAACAAAACAAAACAAAACAAAACAAAACAAAACCCTGTGCTCTACCTATTCAACCCTCTCCTCACCAACCTTTAGCCCTTGGTAACCAACAATATTTTTAGTGTCCCTACAGTTTTGCCTTTTCTAAAATGTTATATGGTTGGAATCAAACAGTATGTGCCTCTTAGACTGGCTTACTTCACTTAATAATATGTACTTACGTTTCCTCTATATCTTTTCATGACACAATACACATTTCTTTCTTCTTCTTCTCCTTCTCTTCCTTCTCCTCCTCCTTCATTTTTCATAGCAAATTTCTTTTTAGCACTGAATAATATTTCATCATCTGGAAGTACCACAATTTATTTGTCTATTCACCTACTGAAGGATATGTCTGCCTTCAAGTTATGAATAAAGCTGCTTTAAATATCATAATGAATGTTTTTGTATGGATGTAACTTTGCAACTCCTTTGGGTAAATACCAAGGAAGGCAATTACTGAATTATATGACAAGAGTAGTTTTAGTTTTGTAAACAACACCAAACTGTCTTCCATAACAGTTGTAATATTTTGTATTCCCACTAGCAATGAATGAAAGCTCCTATTGTTCCACATCCTCCCCAATATTTGGTGTTGTCAGTGTTCCAGATTTTGGCCATTCTAATATGCATGTAATGGCATTTTATGATTGTTCTAATTTGCATTTCCCTGATCCATATGATGTGTACCATTTTTTCATATGATTATTTGGCATATGTATCTTCTTCTTGGAGATATACTTGTTAAGGTTTTTAGCTCATTTTTAAATTGAGGTATTTGTTCTCTTATTGTTGAGTTTTAAGTTCTCTTTTCATATTTTGTATAACACTCCTTTATCAGATGTGTGTCTTCAAAATATTTCTTTCAGTCTCTGACTTGTTTTCTCCTTCTCTTAATATTTCCTTTCACAGAGCAGAAGTGTTAAATTTTAACATAGTCTAGTTTATCAATTTTCTCTTCCATGAATTGTGACTTTGGTGTTGTATATAAGTCATTGCTATATCTGCATACATGTTAAGAAATGTTATGTCTTGGAGAATTGACTCCTTTATTATTATATAATGTTATTATTCATTTATGGTAATTTTTCTTGCTTTGAAAAATGCTTTGTCTGAAATTAGCATAGTACTCCTGCTTTCTCTTAATTAATTTTAGCATGGTCTTTTTCTCTCCATCTATTTACTTTTATTTTATGTGTCTTTATTATTAAAATCATTTTTATTAGATAGCATATAGTTAGATCTTGCTTTTTGATCTATTCTTGCAATCTCTGTTTTTTTTTTTTTTTTTGGTTGATGCATTTAAACTATTGACCTTCAAAATAATTATTGATATAGTTGGATTAATATCTACCATATTGGTTACTATTTTCTTTGTTTTTTGCTTCTATTTTTGTCTTTACTATTTTCCACCTTTTGTGATTTTAATTGAGCATTTTATATAATTCAATTTTATTTCTTTTCTTACCATATCAGTTTTACATTCTCTGCTCTGGTGAATTGTGACTTCCTGTATTCACTTGTATGTCTCTCCAATCTTAATAGCAGCTCTTTTCCCTATATTCTGTCCTCTCTTACAGATTCTAACAGATTCTAAAAGAGTTGTTGTTTTTTCAGTCTCTTAAGTTTTTTTTTTTTTTTTTTTAAGAAACCAACTTTAAATATAAAGCCACATGTAGATTAAAAGTAAATGTCAACTTCCAAGCTCCTTACATAAAAAAACTGGAAATCCGAAAGTGGTACCTTTTTATAGTAGAAGAAAACTCTAAGAGTAGATTCATCTAGAATCATATTATCTTGTATTAAAGGAGGTGTAGGGGAATCTAGAAGAAACTCTCTCAAAACATAGCCCAGATGTCAGCAAACTTTTTCTGTAAAGGCCATACAGCAAATATTTTCATATTTGTGGACTAAATACAGTATCTGTTACATCTATTTAACTCTGTCATTGTAGTGTGTATATGAATGGGCATGGTTGAGTTCCAGTGAAACAAAAAAATAAAATCCAGGGGAAGTAAGCAGACAAGACCAAAAGAGTGCTATTTCTATAACACTGAATAATCTCAGACTGTCTCATTTAATGCATTTTACTATGAAAGAGGCTCATTTCAGTGAAACTTTTCCCTATCATTTCAGAAGTTCATATATACATAAATGGTAAACTTACTCTCTTAAATCTAATATTTGAATTCCTATCTCTTACTTATGTGCTAAAGTAAGTTTTTAAATGTTTTATTTAATCTCTGTAGCATCTTTTGAGATCTCCTGATTAAGAAGAATAGCTTTTTGTCTTGAGAGTACGTTTTGCCTCGTATTATTATATAACTATGTAATCAAAAGTGTTATGTTTGATCCATCACTGGAGACAATGACCAATAAAATTTAACGAGACTTACACAAAAGTGACTCATCTGACCCAGAAATGACAATAAAAAAAGCAGATTTTTTTTTTAAAACTTGAAAATCTTTAAATATCTAAATAAATATGTAAAAATGGAGCCATCTAGTGTATCTTAGCATATGATTTCTGTTTGGCATTGAAAAAAGAAATAGGGGTTTTCTCTAGAATAAAAGTTTTGAGGTCCTGGCTTGAAACTGGTCAATTCCCCTTCTTCAACATTAGGCTTTAAAAAAGAATGTCTTGAATTTTTGGAAACATGTTGGCCTGAGAGATGACGCCAGATCTCTCCCCTTGAAACAACAATAAGCTGAACATCTAAAACTCAAAAAAAAACCAAAAAAAAAACAAACAAAAAAAACACCCGAACTGCACACCAACACATCTGAGCGTGGGACCTGCGCATAAGAGATACCACAGATCAGAACCCCAGATGTCAGGTGGTGGACTGGGAGAAACAAGGAAGCTGCCTCTTGTAGCCGCTGGAGCTACCTGTAGGAGGAAGTGGAGGGAAGAAGGTATGGTGACTTCCCTGAATAGCCCTGCCTGGGAGAGTTGTGAGTTCCATGCAGCCAGAAGCAGGGCCCAGTCACCAGGGCAGAAAGCAGAGAAGCAGGACGGAAGAGAAACAACATTTGATATTTATTGCCTGCAGTTATAAAATCAAGGCTGAGCCACAGCACTCAAATCCCAACCCAGAGGTTTTCTACTCCCATACCCTCCAACTTCAAACACTGTAGAGTCCCAGGAGAATCTGAAAAAAACACTACCTAAACTGTTGCTAATACTGACAGGGACTGAAACTGGGGGTAGCGAGCATGATTAAAGGTCTATCAGAAAATAAAAAGGCATTGTGAAGGCTTTATATAAGGCAGGGATCCAAAAGGCTTAGACACCAAATACTGGAAACAAAAAGAAAAGTGCCTTCTATGCAGCACTTTACATAATAAATATTCTTTCTGGAAAAAAAAAAAAAGCAGAAAACACTTCCATTAATGCCCAGGTGGAGAAATAGTCCATTAAACACCATGAACAACCATGGTGACAAGGCAGCTCAGAAAGAAAGAGAAAAATCTCCAGAAAATAAGCTTACAGACATAGAAATGTGCAACTTAAATATCGGAGAATTCAGGATGGTACTACTGAAAAAACTCAGGGAGGTCTGAAACGAGTAATATTAACAATTTCAGGAACTATAAAAACACCTAGATGAGCAGAGCAAGGAGATTGAAAACATCAAAAAGGACAGAATAGTTTTCTGGAAAGGAATCAAATAGAACTTCTGGAGATGAAGAACACACTGCAAGAGTTGAAAAATGAAACAGCAAGCTTGGGAAATAGAGTCAACCAAATGTAGGAAAGGATCAGTGAAATCGAAGATGGAAATCTAGAAATAAATCAAAAGGAAGAAGACAAAAACTGAAGAATAAAAAAGAATGAAAGAGAAATACAAGAACTAGCTGATACCATCAGGAAAGGAAACATAAGAATAATGACCATTATCAAAAGCAAAGAAAAGGAACAGAGACTAGAAAGCATTTTCAGACAAATAGTTGACGAGAATTTCCCAAGTCTAAGGAATGAGCTAAGGCTTGGAATTCAAGAAGTAAACAGAACACCCAATATTTCAACCCCAAAAGGCTTTTACCAAGACATATTGTATTAAAATTATCAAAAATCAATGATAAAGACAGAATGCTCAGGGCAATCAAGGAGAAGAAATGATAACTTATAAAGGAAAACCCATTAGATTATCCTTGGACTTCTCAGTGCAATCGTTACAAGCCACAAATAAGTGGAATCAAATACTTAAACTAATAAGTGAAAGAAACTATCAGTGTAGAATAATGTATCCAGCAAAGCTCTTCTTTAGATATGAAAGAAAAATTAATACCTATCTAGACATATAAAAATTGTGGGAATTCTCCACTATGAGGCTTGTACTACAGGAACTGGGGATAGCGAGCTGGAAGGTGTCAGCTCACGTAAAACAAAATTACAAAAAAATACATAATTAAGAGTAAAGTGACTATGAGGCAAACAGAAGCAGAAGAGTGCAACCTTTACTAAGAACAGGGCATTATAAGCTTAAATAATAAGAAGAGAATTGCTATAGCAAGATAGTAATGAATGTTCAGCGTATATAGGAACAAATTGAGACAACACTGACTAAAAAGGAGAGGATTTAAAGATCCATATTCGCAAAAGAGAATGGAGACAAGGCATGCACAGAAGAAAATGGACGACTGTGTGTGTGTGTGTGGGTGTGTGTGTATAGCTATCCTTTATATAATCATAATGATAACCACACAGAAGATTCAGAACGTAATTATATAACGTAAAAAAAGAAGAACCAAAAGGAAAACCCACAGAAGCCAATCAAAATAAAGAAAACAGAAATACAGAGCAAGGAAGCAATGGAAACACCAAGCTACCAGAAAGCAAAAGATAAAATGGTTATAAGAAGACCTCATATTTCAATAATCACTCTAAATGTAAATGTTCTGAAATCACGAATAAAAAGGCATGGAGGTGCAGATTGGATCAAAAAGCAAAACCCTACATCATGCTTCCTCCAGTAGACACATCTCAGCTCCAAAGCCAAATATAGACTCAAAGTGAAAGGGTGGAAAATGATATTTCAAGCAAATGGCATTCAGAGAAAAGCGGGCGTAGCAGTACTAATATCAAACAAAATAGATTTCAAAATAAAAAAATGTAAAGAAAGATACTGAGGGACCCTTCATAATGATAAAGGGAATCATGCACCAAGAGGACATAATACTATTATTATCTATGCTCCCAATCAGGGAGCCCCAAAATATGTAAAGCAATTACTAACAGAACTAACGGGAGAAACAGACCAAAAAACTATTATAGCAGGGGACCTAAATACCCCACTGTTGGATATGGACGGATCATCCAAACAGAAAATCAATAAGGAAACAATAACATCTTTAACTGACACATTAGAATGGAAAAACCAAATTATCAGAAAGCAAAAGATAAAATGGCTAGAAGAAGACCTCATATTTCAATAATCACCCTAAATGTAAATGGCATGAACTCACCAATAAAAAGGCACAGATGTGCAGACTGGATCAAAAAACAAAACCCAGCTATCTGCTGCCTCCAGGAGACACAACTCACTTCCAAAGACAAGTATAGACTCAAAGTGAAAGGGTGGAAAATGATTTTCAAGCAAATGGCATTAAGAGGATAGTGGGAGTAATGGTACTAATATCAGACAAAATAGATTTCAAAATAAAAAAATGTAAAGAAAGATACTGAGGGACCCTTCATAATGATAAAGGGAATCATGCACCAAGAAGACATAACACTTATTAATATCTATGCTCCCAATCAGTGAGTTCTAAAATATGTAAAGTAATTACTAACAAAACTAAAGAGTGAAATAGACCAAAACATTATCATAGTAGGGAAGCTAAATACTCCACAATCAGATATGGACAGATCATCAAACAGAAAATCAATAAGGAAATAATATCCCTAAATGACACATTAGACCAAGTGGGCATAATTGACATTTACAGAGCCTTTCTTCCTCAAACAGCTGCTTATACATTCTTTTCTAGTGCACGTGGAACATTCTCAAGGATTGATTACATACTGGGGCACAGAGATAGCTTCAACAAATATGAGAGTTGAAATCCTACCAACCATATTCTCTGATCATAATGCTCTGAAACTAGAGATCAACTGCAATAAAGAAAATGGAAGAAAGAACCACAAATATATGGAGTTTAAACAACATGCTACTGAAAAATAACTGTATCAGAGAAGAAGTAAAAAGAGAGATCAAGAGATACATAGAAACGAATAATGATAACACAACATATCTAAACTTTTGGGATGCAGCAAAAGTTGTCACAAGAGGAAAGTTCATATCATTACAGGCCTATTTTCAAAAAAAAAAAAAAAAAGAATGTACCTAAATAAACAACCTAACACTTCACCTTAAAAAATTAGAAAAGGAAGAACAAATGAAGCCTAAATCAGCATAAGGAAAGAAATAATCAAAATTAGAGCAAAAATACATAAAATTGAAAAGAAAAAAAAAAGAAAAACAATAGAAAAAATAAATGCAACAAAGAACTGGTTCTTTGATAAGGTTAATAAAATTCACAACCCCCTGGCTACACTCACTAAAGAAAAAAGACAAAGGATATAAATAAACAAAATCAGAGATGAAACAAGAGAAATTATGACTTACATCGCAGAAATACAAAGGATCATACAAAAATACTATGAAAAAGTATAAAACACCAAATTTAATAACCTAGAAGAAATAGACCAGTACTTAGAAAAATACAACTTTCCTAGACTAAATCAAGAAGAACTGGAAAACCTCACTAGACAGATCAGCAGTATAGAAATTGAAACAATCATCAGAATCCTAGCTAAAAGTAAAAGTCCAGGACAAGATGGCTTCACCAGGAAATTCTATCAAGCATTCAAAGATTTAATACCTATTCTCCTCAAACTCTTCCAAAAAATCAAAGAGAAGGCAATACTTCCCGACTCATATTATGAGGCCAGTATTACTCTGATACCGAAACTTGGTAAAGATAACACAAAAAAAGAAAACTACTGACCAACATCTCTCATTCACATAGATGCAAAAATCCTACATAAGACACTAGAGAATCGAATACAGCAACACATTAAAAAGATTATATGCTGTGATCAAGTGAGCTTCATCCCAAAGGCAGAGGGATGTTTCAACATATGCAAATCAATTAATGTGATACAATACATAAACAAATTAAAAAATAAGAATCATATGATCATATCAATAGATGCAGAAAAAGCCTTCAACAAGAGAAAGCATCCATTTATGATGAAAACACTTAAAAAAATCTACGTGAAAGGAAAGTACCTTTACATAATAAAGGCCATCTATGACAAACCCTCAGCCAACATTATATTTAATGGTGAAAAATTATAAACTTTCTCTCTAAGATTAGGAACAAAGAAAGGCTGCCCACTATTGCCTCTGTCATTCAAGATAACATTGGAAGTCCTAGGGAGAGCAATCAGGCAAGAGAAAAACATAAAAGGCATCTAAATGGGAATCAAAGAAGTCAAACTGTCACCATTTGCAGATAAAATGATTCTTTATATAGAAAACCCTATAAACTCCACAGGTTCACTACTAGAAAAAATAAGCAAATACAGTAAAGTTTCTGGATACAAATCAACATTCAAAAATCCATAGTGTTCCCATACTCTAATAATAAAGTGTTAGCAAAAGAAGTAGATAAAATAATTCCTTTTGCAATTGCAACAAAAAGAATAAAATACCTAGGAATAATTTTAACGAAAAATGCAAAGGACCTAGATAATGAAAACTACAAAACCCTATTCAAAGAAATTGAAGAAGATACATAGAAATGGAAAGATATTTTGTGTTCTTGGATTGGAAGAATCATCATAGTTAAAATGACCTTATTACCTAAAGTATTATTATAAGATTTAATGCAATCCCCATCAAAATTCCATCGGCAGTTTTTAAAGAAATAAAACAAACAAATCATCAGATTCTTATGGAAGCGCAAAAGACCTCGAATTGCCAAAGCCATCCTGAGAAAAAAGAACGAGGCTGGGGGCTTCACTCTGCCTGACTTCAAATTATATTACAAAGCAACAGTAATCAAAACGGCACGATATTGGTAGCAAAACTGACACAAGGACTACATGGTATTGGCAGCAAAACAGACACATGGACCAGTGGAACACAATCGAGAGTCCAGAAGTAAATCCATATTTATATGAGCAAGTAATTTTTGATAACAAAGCCAAAAACATACTGTGGAGAAAAGAAAGCCTCTTCAATAAAAGGTGCTGGGAAAATTGGAAAGCCACCTTCAAAAAGATGAAACTAGACTGTCTATCACCAAACACCAAAATTTTCTCAAAATGGACTGAGGACATGAATATATGACCTGAAACAATGAAATGCATAGAAGAAAACATAGGAAGTAAACTCATAAACCTTGGACTTAAAGAGAATTTTATGAATTTGACCTGAAAAGCAAGGGAAGTAAAATCTAAAATGAATGAATGGGACTACATTAAACTAAAAAGCTTCTGCTCAGCAAAAGAAACTGTTAACAAGGTAAAGAGATAGCCATCTAAATGGAAAAAATATATTTGCAAGCAACACCTCCGATAAGGGCCTAATATACAAAATATACAAAGAACTCATACAACTCAATAACTACAAAAAACAAACGATCCAATCTAAAAATGGGCAGAGGACTTGACCAGACACTTCTCACTAGAGGACATACAAATGGCCAACAAATATTTGAAAAGATGCTCAACATTGCTAGCTGTTAGAGAAATGGAAATCAAAAGTATAATGAGATACCATCTCACGCCTGTTAGAATAGTTATAATCAACAGAACATGTAATCACAAATGTTGGAGAGGATGTGGAGAAAAAGGAACCCTCATACACTGCTGCTGAGACTGCAAATTGGTACTGCCTCTATGGAAAACAGTTTGGAGGTTCCTCAAATAACTAAGAATTGATTTACCATATGATCCAGCAATCCCTCTACTGGATATTTATCCCACATCTTGAAAACTCATATCTGAGAAGACATTTGCATACTGATGCTCATAGAAGCATTATTCATGGTGGCCAGGACATGGAAGCAACTAGAGTGTCCTACAATAGATGATTGGCTAAGGAAGATGCGGTATATATACAATGGAATATTACTCAGCCATAAGAAGAGATGAAATACCGCCATTTGCAACAACATGAATGGACCACAAGATAATCATGGTAAGCGAAATATGCCAGACAGAAAAAGTTGAAAATCACATGATACCACTTATATGTGGGATATAAACCTAAAAGCAACAAATGAGCAGGACAAACAAACAGAAACTCATGGACATGGACTCTAGGCTAGTGGTTACCAGAGGACTACAGACTAGTGGGGTGAGGGAGGAGAGGAGAGGTAGACGGGTAAAGGGCATCAAATATAGGAGAGTAGGGGGAGGTTGAAGTGGTTAAAGGAGATCAAATATATGGTAGTTGAAGGAAAATGGACTTTGGGTGGTAAACACATAGTAGAATAGATGTCAAATTATAATGTACACCTGAAAATTATATAATTTTATTAACTAATGTTACCCCAATAAACTTAATTTTTAAAAATTAAAAAAAAAAGAAAAAGAAAAAGAGAAATAGTTGAACACATGTTGTTAATTCTCCTAGACACAGAAGTCCAGGTGTATGGGTTTCTAGGGTTATAGATCCTGGGGTCATTAGCCATGTATGATTTTCCTTTCATACCCTCCTTCCCTGGCAGTTGAACCCAGAAAATCAATTCTGATTTTAATACTGTCTTGTTCCTCCTCTCCTGAAATCTGGTATGTGACTCGTCAGCTGGTCTTTTCTCTAGGCCTTTGTTTCTTGGTACAGTGGACCTTGCGATAAAAATTTCAAGCTAGATAGCTGTGTAGCTTGTTGAAATGCCTCTATAATCAATGATTGTGAAGGGAGTAATGTGTCTAGGAGACAAGCTATAATATAAGCTTTTATTTTTGCCTTGTTTTCCCTTAGTGCTAGGGATTCAGGAAGTATAAGAGCATGTCTTAGGGGATAGACAGAATGATAACACCTTCCTAGAAGCAAGTTGGGAACTTGTAAGAAAGGGACTAATGCAGCACAACTGTGAATATGTGTCTTTCCTTTCAAGCTAGAGTTAAAGTTTCCAAAAAATTATAAGGCCCAATTAAATTTGAATTTTAGTTGAAAAATGAATAAATTTTTAGTATAATTATGTCCCAAGTACTGCATGGATCATACTTAAACTAAAACATTGTTTATTGTTTTTATGAAATACAAATTTAACTGGTCATCCCATAACTTTATTTGCTAAATCTGGTAACTCTAGCTAGACTGAAAATATCCCCAATGACACCTATATAGTGCACAGGGTCTACAAAGCCTGGGGAATAAGCTTACTATTTGAGAATCAGAAACTTAAAACTTCATCAGGAGTTTTGTTTGAAGACTTATGGTAATATCTATGTGATCTAATATCTTGTGCTCCTTCTTCCACAGTGTTTGCTAAACTGTGAAGTACATCCCAGCTTGTTAAATGGTTCAATGAAAGTGATAAAGGTGATACCTAAAACCCATTTAAGTGGAACTAAATCATATCTTTACAGGTCGACATGGTGGTGGTGGTGGCATTTGTCACAAGAGAAATACAAAGTTGGTAAGTGTGTGACAAATTGGAGATTGTTTGGCCAAATATATATATTTTTTCCAAACCTGTGGATTCTCCTTCCAGAAGTAATCCAGGGACAATGTTTGCATTACTGGGGTGAAGAAGATTGTTTCTCTCACAAGGCTATAGGGATTGTTTGGATGGCTGCAGTACCTCATGCTGAGGAGGCAAACCAGGGATGGTAAAAGCAGGCAAACCATAGAACAGCATCAGGTATTTTGTGCAAATCAAGGATAGTTAGGTTGGTCACAAATAGTAAGGACTACAAGAACATGTAGACATACCAGGTGTGTAAACAAGGGCACAGAGCTCTAGAAAACATACAGCATGGTACCAAAAAACTGAGACCATCTTTAGAGTGTGACAAAAAGGCCTCACTGTTTTTATTCATAACACTATCTCAGGAAGTTGTTAGTAAACTTTTAACTCTATCTTAGTTATGGAAATGTGGAAAGGCATGTCACGTGTCTAACACTACTAATTTGAAAGTTGCTATCTTTTTCAGGAATATGAAACAGTCCCCAGTTATGATGCTCCCCAAAGAAGCCTATTTTTGGGAGAAAAAGTACTATAGTGAAAAATATATCTCCCTGTCACTGTATCTTGTGGTATCCATGTCATATAATTTTTTTTTTATGTAAAATTTAATGAAATTAATTTGGCATATTTCTGACCTCCTCCTTACCAGTATTTATAGTAATAGCTGAAATCAGAAAGAATACTCATGCTATAAAGTTATAATAACAAGAAAAATGTTTCAGAGCACAGCATCTAGTACTAAAGCACCTAAAGATCTTTCCCAATAAATCCTCCTGAACTGATATGTCAAATTCCTGATCAGGGAAGTATGTATCCTAGCTTCATAGGGTTTCAATTGTGAGTAATATTCTAACCTTTGTTTCTTCAAAACTGCAGCATGTATAATACATTTAATATTTTTACTAATGTATTGATGGACTACGATATTATATTAGTTTCAGATGTACAACATAGTGATTCAACTTTTATATACCTAACAATGTGATCACCATGACAAGTTTAGTAACCGTCTACTACCATGCAAAGTTATTATGATATTATTGACTATATTCCCTGAGCTGTACATTATATCTCCATGGCTTATTTAAATTATAACCAAAAGTTTATGTTTCTTCCCTTCACCTTTTTCCCTCCTCCCTCCACTCCCTCCCTTCTGGCAACCATCAGTTTGCTCTATGTTTCTATAAATCTGTTTCTGTATCGATTGTTCATTTTTTTTTTTTTACGTCCTACATATATGTGAAATAATATGGTATTTATCTTTCTCTGTCTGACTTATTTAACTCAGCATAATACCCTCTGGCTCCATCTATGTTGTTGCAAATGGCAACATTTCATTATTTTTTATTGCTAAGTAATATTCCATTCTCTCTCTCTCTCTCTCTCTCTCTCTCTTTCTCTGTATATAAATACACACGCACATATATACACATATATACACACATATATATGTATATATACACATATATATCACATTTACATATATATCACATTTGTGTACATATTATATGTAAAATAGTGTAGGGGAGTTCCCTTTTTTCTACATCCACACCAACACTTGTTATTTGTTGACTTTTCGATAATAGCCATCATAAAATATATGAGGTGATATCACATTGTAGTTCTGATTTGCAGTTCTCTGATGACTACTGTTGTTGAGCATCTTTTTATACATTTGTTGGACATATGTTTTCTTTGGAGAAATGTCTATTCAGGTCCTGTGACCATTTCTAATTATATTTTTTGATGTTGAGTTACATGAGGTTCTTATATATTTTGGATATGTAACCCCTTATTAGACATATTATAATACATTTTAATTGTTCCGTTTTCAAGTAAAATTATGAGGAATTCAAAGAAGCAGGAAACCATGACATGCACAAGAAAACAATAGACAATAAAAACTGCCATGATGAATCTCAAATGAGATATTATAAAATATCTTCTAAGAATTTAAGAAAAGCAGACTTAAAGAGACAAATGAAAGTATAATGGCAATGTCTCATCAAATAAAGGACCTCAATTAAGAGATAGAAATTTTATAAAAGAAAAGTCCAAGATACAAGTTGGAAAATTTGCTAGAAACACACAACAATAAATTTGAGCTGACTGAAACAAGAATCAGTGCATTTGCAAATAGATTAATAGATATTATGCTTCCCAAAGAACAGAGAGCAAGAAAGATTTAAAAAATCAGGGCCTCAGAAAAATGTAGGCCACAATTAAGTGTATAAGCATACAGATAATGGAAGTACCAGAAGAAGAGGAAAAAAAGGAACAGAAAAGATATTAGAATGATAGCTTTTTCACCAAATAGTGGTGGAGTAATTGGGCATTCTTGAAAAAAAAAAAAAAAAAAAACATGAATCTACACATCCAGAAATTTCAATTCCAAATAAGATAAACACAAAAATATATACACCCAGACACATCATACTACAAAACAAAGATAAATTTTTGAGAGCATCAAGGAAAAATTAACTACTCACTTCAAGAAAACCCCAATAATATTAACAGCTTAATTCTAATCAGTATCAATGCAGAATAGAAGACAGTAATAAAAAAAGTGGTGAAAGTACAAATAAAAAAAAAAAAAACAAGAAAGAAACAACTTTCAACATCAAACTTATGTCTAGCAGAGCTATCTTTCAAAAACTGAAACAATGTAAGTGACGTCAAAAGCATGGTGGTTTCAGGGATCTTCCTGGATGTCTCTCCTTGAAATTACAATGAACCGAATGCCTACAGTTCAACAAATAATATCCGACTTGCACATAAGCACTGCTGAGAGATCCACGCATCAGAGTATTCAAAGGTAGGCAAATTGCACAAGTCAGAGAGATAGATTAGGAGTAAAGAACAAAGGAGCTGTGATATACAGCCAGAGCTCACTGTAGTAGAGAGGTGGGAAGATTTCGTGGCTGGTTCTTGTCTCTTTGAAGCCTCAAAAACTACTGCCTCATTGATCAGCATATTCCACACAGTAGAGCCCAGTAATCAGGGCAGAGAGTAGGGCAGAGACTGAGTGTAAAAGGATGATGGCTGTGTCTTAGTTACTACCATTGCCAAGAGGAAGGCTGAGTCTTAGATCCTAACTGCCCCGACAACACACACCAGAGCAGCATCCT
The DNA here is from genome assembly GCF_000325575.1 of Pteropus alecto. Classification (NCBI taxonomy): domain Eukaryota; kingdom Metazoa; phylum Chordata; class Mammalia; order Chiroptera; family Pteropodidae; genus Pteropus; species Pteropus alecto. Next base: position 1,653,826 of record NW_006431805.1, on the reverse strand, counting down.
CCTCGTATGTTCCCAGAGCTAGCACCACCAAGCCCCGTGTGAATTTGTGCAACCAATACTAAAATATATAATACAGCCAGTACCAGAAACAGGCATGGTGATATTGAGGCAAGAAGGCTAAAACCTGGAAAACAGCGTTACCAAAATGGAAGCAGTCGCATACACCCCAGGCCTCTCCTAATCAACCCCATTGCCCACTCAGTCAGGCTGATTCAGAAGGAAGCAGCAGTACCTTGCATCTGACGGTACGATCAGTAATGGGACTTTGGGGCCTTTTCAGAGGCTTAGGCCAATATTGCTTATCATATACTTCCACGAGGATTGAGTCCTGGGACTGATGTGACCTGGTGGCAGAAGAGGCACACAGCCCACTGGAAAGGAAAGACCATTTTGAACCTCAAAGCAGAGATCCAAGAAGCTTGGGCACCACTTACTGGAAATCTAAAGAAAAACTTCTTATCGACCTGCTAAAGGGAGATCACTATATAAAAAGTCTTTCTTTAAAAAATAAAAAGCAGAGTACACTCCCACTAATACCCAGGCAGAGAAATAGTCCATGAAATACTATGAACAGCCAAGGTGAAAATGAACCTTAGAAAGAAAGTAAAAAATCTCCAGAAAATAAGTTTAAAGACATAGAAATATGTGATTTAAATGACAGAGAATTCAAGATTACACTTGTGAAAAAAACTCATAGAGATGCAAAAAACTTTTGGACTTGCCAAGAGGAAGCCGTAGTCTTAGATCCTAACTGCCCCGACAACACACACCAGAGCAGCATCCTCCTCGTATGTTCCCAGAGCTAGCACCACCAAGCCCCGTGTGAATTTGTGCAACCAATACTAAAATATATAATACAGCCAGTACCAGAAACAGGCATGGTGATATTGAGGCAAGAAGGCTAAAACCTGGAAAACAGCGTTACCAAAATGGAAGCAGTCGCATACACCCCAGGCCTCTCCTAATCAACCCCATTGCCCACTCAGTCAGGCTGATTCAGAAGGAAGCAGCAGTACCTTGCATCTGACGGTACGATCAGTAATGGGACTTTGGGGCCTTTTCAGAGGCTTAGGCCAATATTGCTTATCATATACTTCCACGAGGATTGAGTCCTGGGACTGATGTGACCTGGTGGCAGAAGAGGCACACAGCCCACTGGAAAGGAAAGACCATTTTGAACCTCAAAGCAGAGATCCAAGAAGCTTGGGCACCACTTACTGGAAATCTAAAGAAAAACTTCTTATCGACCTGCTAAAGGGAGATCACTATATAAAAAGTCTTTCTTTAAAAAATAAAAAGCAGAGTACACTCCCACTAATACCCAGGCAGAGAAATAGTCCATGAAATACTATGAACAGCCAAGGTGAAAATGAACCTTAGAAAGAAAGTAAAAAATCTCCAGAAAATAAGTTTAAAGACATAGAAATATGTGATTTAAATGACAGAGAATTCAAGATTACACTTGTGAAAAAAACTCATAGAGATGCAAAAAACTTTTGGACAATAGTTCAAAGAACTTAGAAACAGAATCAACTAACAACATGAGTACTTTACCAAAGATATTGAAACTCTAAAATAGAATCAAATAGAACTTTTGAAGATGCAAAACCTCATTAAAAGAAATGCAGAATATAATAATAAGCTTAGGCAATAGAGCTGATCAGATAAAGAAAAGAATTAGTGACATTGAAGACAGAAATCTGACAATGACGCAGATGGAAGAAGACATACTTAAGAATAAAAACAATGCAAGAACTCTACAAGAACGATTGGACACCATCAGAAAAAGCAACATAAGAATAATAAGTATATCAGAAGGAGAAGAGAGAGAGAAGGGAACAGAAAGTATATTCAAACAAATAGTCAACGAAAATTTTCCCAAACCTGTGGAAAGAATTGGATACTCAAATCTAAGAAACAAATGGAACACCTAAATATCTCAAGGCAAAAAGGCTTACTCCAAGAAACATTGTATTAAAAACTGTCAAAAATTAATGAAAAAAAAAAAAAAGAATTCACGAGACAACCAGGGAAGAGAAGACAGTAAGTAATAAAGGAGAACACATTAGACTATCATCAGATTTTTCAGCATAAACTTTACAAGCAAAGAAGAATGGAAACAAATATTCAAACTACTAAAAAAGAAATTACCAGACAAGAGTAATATATCCATCAAAGCTAATCTTTATATATGAAGGAGAAATGAAAAACTTTCCAGACATACAAAAGCTGAGGAAATTTTCCACCTCAAGGCATGAATTATAGGAATTACTGATAGGGTTATTTCTACTTAAAACAAAGGGACAAAAAATATATAACCATGAGTAAGATGACTAACAAGCAGACAGAAGCAAGAGAGTACAATGCTTATTAGGAACAGGTTATTACAAGCGTAAATATTACATAATGATTAAAGGTCAAAAAACAAACCCTTTAAAAGAAGACAACAGCTACTGCAACTTGGAAATGAACATACGACATGAATAGGGATAATTTGAGATAACAAAAACAGACAAAATGATAGAGGAGAGATTTGAATATGAAAAAGGAATGGAGATGAGGCACAGAAGAAAATGGAATATATATATATATGATATATATCATATATATGTTATATATATGATATATATCATATATATGTTATATATATGATATATATCATATATATGTTATATATATGATATATATCATATATATGTTATATATATGATATATATCATATATATGTTATATATATGATATATATCATATATATGTTATATATATGATATATATCATATATATGTTATATATATGATATATATCATATATATGTTATATATATGATATATATCATATATATAACATATATATATCTTATATATATGACATGTATATAACATATCATACATATATCTTCGCTAACTTTCCTTCCTTTATATAAACTTTATAGTAACCACACACACACAAAAATCCCAGAACTAAGACACATAACTTAAATTGAAAGGGAACAGAGAGAAAACCCATAAAACACTACCAAATTTAAATAACAGATATAAACACAAGGACAAAGAAACAATGAAGACATAAGCTACCATGAAATAAAATATAAAATGGCTATGGAAAATCTTATATTTCAATAATCATCCTAAATGCAAATGAACTGAACTCACCAATAAAATGGCACAAAGTTGCAGATTGGATCATAAAACAAAACCCAACCATATGCTGCCTTTGAGAGACACATCTCAGCTGAAAGGACAATTATAGATTCAAAGTGAAAAGTTGGAAAATGATAATCCAAGCAAATGCTATCTAAAGAAAAGCTAGTGTAGCCATTCTTATATTCAAGGAAATACATTTCAAGTTAAAAAAAAAATAATGAGAGATAGTGAAGGATTCTTCATAATGATAAAGAGAACCATACATCAAAAATACTGAATATTTATTAATGTTTATGCTCTCAATCAGGGAGAATGAAAATATAAAGTAACTTCTAACAGAATTAAATGGGGGAACTGATAAAAACACAATTATAGTAGGGGTCTTAAATATCTCACTGTCAGCTATGGTCAGAATAGGTAAATCTATACAAAGAGAATGTGGATTGGTGGTTGTAAAGGGGAAGGAGGGAATGGAAAATGACTGCTAATGGGTATGGTGATTCCTTTTGGGATATTGAAAACATTTTAAAATTTGATGAAGACATTGTATGGACAACACTTTGAATATACTAAACAACTAAATTGTATATTTTAAAAAGGATGTATATTATGGTGTATGAATTATGTCTCAATAGGCTGTTACAAATATGTACATTCATAGGCATTCCCTCACATTAACAAGCCGATATTGGAAATATTCAATTTTGTAAATATATTAATTCATTTTTAAGTTTTTATTTTTTAATTAGACTTGACATTTAGCATTATTTTATATATTTATTTTAGGTGTACAGTATAGTGCTTAGATATTTATAAAATTTATAAAGTTATTCCCTCAATTAGTCTATTGCCCATCTGGCACTATACATAGTTATAACAATACTAGCAATTTTCTTGAAATAATGAAACCAGTGTACTGGTTCTTTTTCAACCGGAAAATACAAAATCAACTAATTTTTGCATGTGAAAAGTTATCACATAACTTTTTAACCTTTCTTGAAAAACTTCAGAAAACCTAAAGTAATAATTTTTAAAAAGTATTATTTTATTTCAAAAGAATATACCGATGTAATGTGTATAACGATAAGAAATAAAACCATATAGGAGTAATTTTTTCTTTTTTTTTTATTTCACAGGAATCAAGGTAGTACAAATCTGAAGTAGATTTTGATAGACTAAAATTTTTTTGTAAAATGTAAGCAACTACTAAAAAAGTAACTGAATAAATGTTTTTATAAAATTCTTTAAAGGAATTAAAATGTTACACATAAAAACGTCCTTTTAGTACAATGAAGGCATTAGAGGAAGAGTGGAATGAAAAATAAAGATAAGACATACGGAACAAAAGAAATGCTATATGTAAATATATTCATAACAAATTGATAATCTATGTTTCCACTTTAAGAAACTAGAAAAGAAGGGCAAACTAAAATCAAAGCAAACAGAAGATAGAAAATGATAAATGTTAGATCAGAAATAAATGAAATAGAAAGTAGAAAAACAATAGAAAAATCAACAAACCAAAAGTTGTGTCTTATTAAAAATTTAACAAGTTTGACAAATATTTGAATAAACTGACCCAGGAAAACAAAAAAGATTCCAATCGCTAAAATCAGTAATAATATTATAAAAATAAATGCTCATATGGAATATTATGAGCAATTGTATATTAACAAAATCAAACACACTTTATTGATAAAAAAAAATTAACAAACTATGAATAGAAGGGACATTCCTCAACTTGATAAAGAGCATCTGTGAAAAATCTACAGCGAAAATCATACTTAATGGTGAAAGACTGAAAGTTTTCCCTGTGATATCCAAAAAAAGAAAATGTGTCTGTTTGCACTATTTCTATTCATTATTGTACTGGTGTTTGTTAAAAAAAGTAAATAAAAGAAAAGGCTTTCAGATTGAAAAGAATGAGTAAAAATATTTCAATTTGCAGATGATATTATCTTATATATAAAAAATCTTAAAAAATCAACAAAAAACCTATTAGAATTAATAAATAACTCACCAAAGTGGCGGGACACAATATTAATATGCAAAAATGAATTGTATTACTACACACTATCAATGAACAATCTAAAAATAAAGTTAAGAAACAATTACCTTTAGAAAATAATCCCAAATAATAAAATAGTAATATACTTCTTCTTATTACTTATTTTAATAATAAATGAATTATTTGTACACTAAAATCTATACTATATTACTGAAATGAATTAAAGACCTGTAAAAATGGAAAGACATCTGCATATTTGGATCCGAATATTTAATAATGATAAGATGGCAATTCTCTCCAAATCAATTTATAAATTCAACACAATAGACCCATGCATATGCTGTTTACAAGAGACCCACTTCAGATCAAATGATACAAACAGAAAGTAAAAGGATGGAAAAGATATATCATGTAAATGGAAATGGAAAAAAAAAAAGCCGGGGTAGCAATACATATATCTGACAAAATAGATTTTAAAACAATGGCTTTAATAAGGAAAAAAGGGCATTACATTATGATAAAGGGATCTATAAATCAAGAAGAAATAATCCTAGTAAACATATATTCACCCAACATAGGAGCACCTACATACACTAAGAAGTTATTGACTGACCTAAAAGGAGAGATTCATAGTAATAAACTAATAGTAGGAGACTTTAAAACCCCATTGACACCAATGGACAGATCTTTGACAAAAATTCAACAAATAAACAATGGGCCTAAAAGACACACTAGACTAGATTGATTTAATAAATATTTTCAGAGCATTTCACCTCAAAACAGCAAAATATACATCCTTCTCAAATGCACATGTAGCATTTTCAAGATAGACCAAATGTTACATCACAAAACAAGTATCAATGAATGCAAGAAGTTTGAAATCATATCAACTGTCTTCTCCGATCACAATAGTATGAAACTAGAAATCAACTACAAGAAAAAAACTGGAGTCTACGGCCATACTACCCTGAACAAGCCCGATTCTGTATGATCTTGGAAACTAAACAGGGTCGGGTCTGGTTAGTACTTGAATGAAGGACCATCTAGGAAGGCGAGGTGCTTTAGGTGTAACAAATAAAAAAAAAATAATAAGGGATTGTAAGTCGACAAGGTCTTTGAAATCTGTGAGGTCAACCAAGGGATTCTCGCCTAAAAAAATAAATAAATAAATAAAAGAAAAAAGAAAAAAAAAGCTGGAAAATATACAAACACATGGAGGCTAAATAACATTCTACTAAGCAATAAATGGGTTAACAATGAGATCAAGGGAGAAATCAAAAGATACCTAGAGACAAAAGAAAATGAAAACACAATGACTCAAAATTTATGGGACACAGCGAAAGCAGTCCTAAGAAGAAATTTCACAGCGATACAGGCCTACCTCAAGAAACAAGAAAAATCTCAAATAAACAATCTAACCTTACACTTAACTAGAAAAAGAGCAGCAAACAAAGCCAAAAGTGTGTAGAAGGAAGGAAATAATAAAAATCAGAGTGGAAATAAATGAAATGGAGTCTAGAAAAACAATATAAAAGATTAATGAAACCAAGAGCTAGTTCTTTGAAAGGATAAACAAAATTGACAGACCCTTAACAAGACTCAAGGAAAAAAAGAGAGGACTTAAATAAATAAAATCATAAATGAGAGAGGAGAAATGACTATGGACTCCACAAAAATATAAAGGGTCATAAGAAAATATTACGAGCAATTATACATCAACAAATTGGACAATCTGGAATAAATGGATACATTCCTAGACACAAACAATTTCCCAAGACTGACTCAAGAAACAAAAAATCTGAACCAATCAATTACCACTAATGAAATCGAATCAGTAATCAAGACCCTCCCCAAAATACGAAAAACCTGGACCAGATGGCTTCATAGGCAAATTTTACCAAACGTTCAAGGAAGAAATAACACCTATTCTTCTAGAAATTCAAAAAAAAAAAAAAAAACCTTAAGAAGAGGGAAGGCACCCTAACTCTTTTTATGAGGCCATCATTAGCTTGATTCCAAAATCAGACAAAGATATTACACAAAAATAAAACTATAGGCTGCTATCTCTTATGAATATTGATGGGAAAATCCTCATAAACCGAATTCAGCAATACATTAAAAATATCATACACCATGATCAAGCTGGATTTATTCCTGGGATGTAAGGTTGGTACCATATCCACAAATCAATTATTGTGATACATCACATTAACAAATCAAAAGATAAAAACCATATGATCATATCAATAAATGCCAAAAAAGTGTTCAACAATATCCAGCATCTATTTATGATAAAAACTCTCAGCAAAGTGGAAATAGAGGGAACATACCTCAACATAATAAAGTCCATACATGACAAACTTACATCTAATATCATACTCAATGGGGAAAGGCTAAAGTGTTTTCCTCAAAATCAGGAACAAGACAAGGATGCCCACTTTCATCACTCCTCTTCAACATTGTATTGGAAGTCTTAGCCACAGCAATAAGATGAGAAAGAGAAATAAAAGGTATCTGAATTGGAAAGAAAGAAGTAAAACTTGTTATTTGCCGATGACATGATACTCTATATACAGAACCCTAAAGATTCTAACAAAAAATTGTTAGAACTGATCAATGAATTCAGTCAAGCAACAGGTTACAAAATAAATATTCAGAAATCAGCGGCATTTTTATACACCAATGATTAACTTTCAAAAAGAGAAATTAAGAAAACAATCCCATTTACAATTGCATTGAAAACAATAAAATACCTGGGAATCAAATTAACCAAGGAATTAAAAGATGTGTTCTCTAAAAATTATGTCGGTGAAAAAAGAAATTGAAGAAGATACAAATAAATGGAAGTCTTTACTGTGCTCATGGGTAGGAAGATCAACATCATTAAAATGGTCATACTACCCAAAGTAATCTGTAGATTCAATGCAATCCCTTTCAAAATACCAATGACATTTTTCAGAGAACTAGAACAAATAATTCTAACCACAAAAGGCCCTGGATAGCCATGGCAATCTTGAGAAAAAAGAACAAAGTTGATGGTACAACACTACCCATTTTCAAACTATCGTACAAGGTTGTAGTAATCAAAACAGCATGACGCTGGCATAAAAATAGATACATTTATCAATGGAACCGAATAAAAAGCCCAGAAATACACTCACTTAATTTATGACAAAAAAGGCAAGAATATTCAATAGGGTAAAGAGAGTCTCTTCAATAAATAGTGTTGGAAAAATAGGACAGATACATGTGAAAAAAAAAAGAAACTGGACTTTCTTCTTACACCATATAGAAGAATAGACTCAAAATGGATTATTAAAGATTTAAATGTAAGTCTCCAAACCACAAAACTTCTAGAAGAAAACATAAACAATAACATCTTCGATATTTCTACTAAATTTCTTTTCAGACATATTTCTTCAGGCAAGAGAAACAAACAAAATAAACAAATGGGACTACATAAAACTAAAAAGTTTTTGCACAGCAAAGGAAACCATCAACAACAAAAAGACAACTGACTGAATAAGAGAAGATATCACTTATGAAACAGCTGATATAAGTTAATATCAAAAATATATAAAGAACTCATAAAACTCAACAATGACAACAAAAACAAACAATCCAATTAAAAATTAACAGAATACCTGAACAGATATTTCTCAAAAAAAAAAAAAGAAAACACAGAGACAATAGGTACATGACAAGATGCTCAAGGTCACTAATCATCAGAGAAATGCAAATTTAAACCACAATGAGATATCACCTCACACTTGTCAGAATGGCTATCATTAATATATCAAAGAACAAGTGTTGGTGAGCATGTGGAGAAAAGGGAACCCTCATGCACTGTTGGTAGGATTGCAAATTGGTACAGTCATTATGGAAAACAGTCTGGAGGTTTCTTGAAAAACTAAAAATGAATATACCTTTTGACCCAGGGATTGTACTTCTGGGTATTTATGCAAAGAAAACCTAAACAGTAATTCATAATATCTATGCACCCCTTTGCTCACTGCAGCTTCATTCATAATAGTCAAGATGTGGAAGCAACCTAAATACCCATTGACAGACAAATGGATAAAGAAGTTATGGTTCATATATACAATGGAATGTTATGCAGCCTTTAAAAAAGTGAAATCCTACCATTTGCAATGACATGGATGGATATAAAGATTATTACGCCGAGTGAAATAAAGCAGACTAGAGAAAGATAAATACCATATGACTTCACTTACATGTAGAATCTAAAAAACAAAAAGAACAGACGAATCAAAAGCAGATTTACAAATATAGAGGAAACTTTGTGATGGCCAGATGTGAGGGGTGTTGGGAGCCTGGGAGAAAGGGATGATGGATTAAAGAAGTGCAAATTAGTAATTGATAGATGGTCACTGGGATGGGAGAACAACATAGGGAATGCGGTTAGCATTAATGTAATGGCTAGGTGGAGAGCCAGAAGAGAGAAAGAGTAATGAATTTTATAAATTATATAGATGTCTAACTAATAATAAAATAAAATTAAAAACAGTTCAACACAATCCCTACTAAAATCCCAATTCACTTCTTCACAATAAAAATTGATAGATGGTCACTGGGATGGGAGAACAACATAGGGAATGCGGTTAGCATTAATGTAATGGCTAGGTGGAGAGCCAGAAGAGAGAAAGAGTAATGAATTTTATAAATTATATAGATGTCTAACTAATAATAAAATAAAATTAAAAACAGTTCAACACAATCCCTACTAAAATCCCAATTCACTTCTTCACAATAAACAAAACTACAATAAATCTAGAATTACCAAAACAATCTTGATAAAGAATAAAGTTGGAGGACTCGCACATCTCAATTTCAAGACTTACTACATAGCTACAGAATAAAGATAGGATGATTCTGGCAAAAAAAAATATATATATATATATATATAGACCAAGGCGGGCAGCCACCCTGGGGAAATATGCTGGGTGACTCAGAGGGACACTGACTTTTTATTTCGGTCATCCAAAACAAGCAAGAGCCAAACTATCTGCACACACACACACATACATACACACACACACATACGTACAAAGAGGTTAAATTAGAACATTTTAACTTCAGATAATAGAGGATTTAACTTTTATATTAATAAGAGGCATGCAGGACCGAAGCAAGGCAGCCATTTTTTTTTTTGCCCACACAGCTTAGTTCCCCCTATTCGGGTGTGAGTCAATCTCTAGTTCTTGTGTTTCCCAGTTGCAGAAAGCATATTCTAAATTCTCTTAAAGTTCTTCTTCCTAATTTTTCAAATTAATATTTTCATCAATCTTTTTTCCACTGTTATCTTATTTTTGTGTTCTTGAGATGAATGAGGAGTTTAATGATTCACAGAATATATTTTTTGTACCTTTACTTTGTTATGTCTGTATATGGGATTTGCCTCATAATTAATTTATCTAGCATATTTTTTAAAAATTTTTCTTGCTGATAGTTCGTTATTGGTATGTACAAGAACAACTGATTCCTGAATATTAATTTTTTATTCTGCTAATTTACTGAATTCATTTATTTGCTCTAATAGTTTTTCATAGATTTTTTTTTATCTCTATATAGTATCATATTAGCTACGAATAATTACAGTTTACCTCTTTGTTTCCAATTTGGATGATTTTTATTTTTTTCTTGTCTGATTGTTGTGGTTTGGGCTTTCAATACTATGTTGAATAAAGGTGGTATAAGTGAATATCCTTGTCTTGTTCCTGATCTTAAAGGAAAGCTTTTAGCTTTTTACCATTGGGTATAATGTTAGCTTTGGGTTTATCGTACATAACTTTTTTTTCATATATTTTAGCTCTTATTATTTATTTTCCTTGAAATTACCTACAGGAATTTTACCATGTGATATTTACAGTGACATTGTACTATGGATTGGTACCGTGTGGATGAATTCTGCAATGCTTTTTTTATCTTTTTTTTTTGGCTTTATTGAAATATAATAGACAATTAGTTGCTTGTATTTACATTGTACAATACAATAAGGTTTTTTTTCAATTATAGTTAGCATACAATAATATACCAGTTTCAGTTGTACACATAGTGATCCGAGACACACATAATTCACAAAGCAATTATCCCACTAAGTCTAGTACCCTTTTTTCCCCTTATGTATTTATTGCAACATTATTAACCATCTTCCCCATGCTACACTCTACATCTCCATGTCTATTCTGTAACTATCCATTTGTACTTAATCCTTTTGCCTTTTTTCACCACCCCGCCAAAACCACTCCCATCCAGTAGCCCTCCAAATATTCTCTGAATCTATGATTTTATTTCCACTTTTGTTGTTGTTGATTTTGTTCTTTAGATTCCATATGTACATGAAATCATGTGATATTTGTCTTTCTCGATCCAACCCATTTCATTCAGCACAATACTCTCTAGATCCATCAAGGCAATATCTTTTGCCATTCCCTTTCTTTTAGTCTGTGTGTGTCTCTTAATCTGAAGTGAGTTTCTTGTACGCAGCATATGTAGGGGTCTTGTTTTCTTATCCACTCAGCCTCTATATCTTTTGGTTGGAGCCCTTAATTCTTTTCCATTTGAGGTACTTGTTGATAAGTAATATAGTTATTACCATTCTTTGTTCATGTTTTGGATACATTTTTTTCTTCTTCTTCAAGTCCCTCCAACATTTTCTATAATACTGGCTTGATGTTTGTCAGTGCCAAGTTGATCTAGAAGGGAAGGTTTCGGTGGTGAGATGCCCAATTGCAAGAATGCACAAGGGGCCGACATAAGAATGAAATAGCAGGCATCAACTTTATTGTGGAGAGCATGTTTCGGTTGCGGGGAGTACAGTTTTATTGCGAGGAGCACAGTTCTATTGCGAGAAGCACGCTTCTGCTTCTGCTCTTCTTTTGTTCCCATTCTTGTGCTCCCCTTTTGCTCCCCAGGGGATCGCATGGGCTCCACACATATCAGAGTACAATAGTGGCATTCAGTTGCACATGCATGATACAATAAGCTGAATTATGTTTATTTATTTTAGGTGTAGGCCCCCTACTATGATAATGTAACATTCTAAACCTGGAGTCCTATTCCTAGCCATGAGTCTGGATCACAGCCAGGCCTTGAAACCACATTCCACCCCTACAGGATCCTGGTGCAGGATCTGGCCTGGAAGGTGCCTATCTTGAGCCCACAATCCACTTGCCATTCCTGGAGTGGCTTAGCCCTGTGGGGCATCACTCCCAGGGTTCTCTTTACCCGCAGTCTCTCTGGATACAGCTCAGCACGCCAGGGGCATTGTGACACGGCAACTTGTGTTTGTGTAGATCAATGATAGCTCCCATTATTTTACTATCTGTTCCATGGTATGAGCCATCTGTGTACCAGGCATCCTCAGGGATGGGAGCCTGACCCTCTACATAGGGACTCGGTATGTTTTCTGTCTCAGCAGGCTCTGCCAGGAGCTTTGCTTGAAACTCACTGATCCCAATAGAGAGTGCAGTTGACCTGACAGAGGGCTTACAGAGAACTGTGCCTGCTGCTCCAGTACCCTCCTCCCTTGGACAGTGTGGGAGTCTGTGCAATTCTAGTACAAGGAGTATTCCCTAATACCACAGCCACCCCTTCACAGGGTATGTGGACTGCACGGTTATGGGATTAGGGCCAGTGATGGCCTCACTGGCCAGAAGAGCTGCATATACGGTGACCAGTTGCTTTTCTATCAGAGAATACCATGCTTCCGTGCCTATCAGAGAATACCACGCTTCTGCGCTTTTCCACAATTGGGATCAGAATCCTATTGTTACCTTTCGGGAACCATGCTTCTGCCACAAGCCCCATCCAAACAATGTATCATCCACGCAACGTAAG
>NW_006431805.1:1631508-1640769 GCF_000325575.1 Pteropus alecto | reverse complement strand
TATTACAGTTTGCTTTGTAGCCTTAAAGGCCGCTTCTTTCTAGGGGGTCTAATCCCACTGGGCACCCTGTCACAGTAGATGGTGAAAGGATTGCATCAAGGAGGCCAAATGTGGAATGAACACTCTCCAAAATCCCAGCAGTCCCAAATAGGTTTGGAGCTGCTTCACAGTCTCAGGTCGGGGATATGTCTATATCTTATCAATCATCGCCTCCGGCATTACTTTTGTCTTATCCGGCCAAACAACTCCCAAGAATTTGATAGAGAACCCAGATCCCTGGACCTTGTCCTCATTGACTGCCCAAACTCAGTCAGCGAGAGCTTCTCGCAGGCTGGATGCTGCTGCTTCTATTTCTGTAAGAGAATCAGAGGTTAGTATTATATCATCAATGTAATGATACAAGTGTACTGTGGGTGGTCATTTCCATGTGGCTAAATCTTGATCCACGAGACCATGGCACAGAGTAGAGCTGTGCAGATAGCCCTGGGGAAGGATGAGAAATGTCCACTGTCACCCTTACCAGGGGAAGGCAAACTGTTCTTGACTTTCTGGAGCTATAGAAATAGAGAAAAAGGCATTTGCTAAGTCCACCACATAATGGTATCGTCTAAGTTCATGTGACAACTGTTCCATAATGTATGTGACGTTCCGCCCAGCAACATGCAGGAGTGGCATAACCTTATTCAGCTCCTAAGGCCTCAGCTTAACCAGCTCCTCCGCCAACCGGTGCCTCAGCTGAATCCTTAATCAGGGAGATAATTGACCAGCTGCGCCTCATGGGTTGTGGTTTTCCCGGGAATAAAAGTAAGTTGCTGGTCAGGTCGTAGCTGATTCCACAGAACCAGCAGCACTTCATTGGTTGCTGCTCAATCTTCTCTGCAGCGACCTCTGCCACGAGGAGATCAAACTGCATTTTCATGCGGCTCACTCTCATGGTCAAAAGAGCTGGAGGCTTCTCTGTCTCCACTTTTCAGCTACACCTCTGTGCACTGGCCAGTCCGAGAGTGTGGTAGGCAGTACGGCCCGCACTTGGGTGAAATGCTTCTTGTGTTTCACTTCCACATCCCCCAACCTAGCCATAGTGGATGTAACCTCGTGGATCCGCCTATCTATGTAAGGGGCCAGCAGTGCCACCATGGCGCCAAAAGTAGTGGCCAGGCCAGAAGTCAAAATCAAGTCCTTCATACAGGTTGTAAATATTTCTTCATTGGAGCTTGTATACTGAGTGCAAAAGATCATCTGTCACATGCCCATTACCCAAAGTTTCTGGACCAGATCTAAGTATGTGGTTATCTGCTCACTGTCTCTGGCAGCTCCCCCAGGTCAGCCCACACTGTCCGTGCAGCAGACATGAGCCAGTTAATCAGGGAGCGATTGCCCATGTCCCGCGCCACAGGCGCCACATTCTGGAGGCACTGCCTGAAGGACAGCATCATCGTTACAGACAAGCTGAGCCATCTCTTCCAGAGGTAATTCAGTCCCTTTGGCCTTGTCATTCCATAGCCACAGCAGCCACCCCAGAACCAATCCTCTCTGCTGTACATGTTTTGTCAGGTCCTGGAGTTCCTCAGGGGTGTACTGGATATAGGTGGTTTGCTTTTTTTAACCTGGTGGGTCGCTGTCAGCTTGCCACACCCCCCACTCCCAGAGCCAATGGCTGTTTCATTTCAACCTGCTGCCTTATCACCAGCCGCAATTGCTGTGATATCGCCAGTGGGTTCCCAGGCCTGGAAGATGGCAGTGACCCATCAGGACCCTGCAGCATTTGCTTCCAGCCGCCTTTCCAGCGCTTCTTCCTGGAATTGTAGCTACTGCAAGTGCTGAGCTTGATCCTGAACCTCCAAGCTGGCCTGCCACAGCACCACCACGAACATCCAGGCCACCCAACCTGCTGCCTCCTGGTGAGCTGTCTGGCCATTCAGCTCCAACATCTCCAGGACTTTCAGGACATCCTGCTGACACGGCTTCACTCCATCCCAATTCTCCAAGGGTGTCCACAAAGCCAGATACGCGGCCATGGGATACCACTGGGAGGTGGGTGGCCACATGTCCTCCATCCGGATCTGTAATAAATCTAACCAAGGGGAGCTTGTGCTTTGGGTCTGTTGAATGCCCCACGCTCACCACCGGTAATAAATTCTCTTTCCTCTAACAAAGTTGTCTGAATATCCAAATTCCTCTATCGAGTGTCACTTCCTGCAACAGTAGATCCTGGGTTTTCATCACGTTGAATATTTTGTGCCAAATCCTTCTGTCCTGTAAAGTTTCTTTTGAGAAATCAGCTGTCAGTCTTATGAGTGTTCCTTTGTAGGGAACTAACTGTTTTTCTCTTCCTGCTTTTAAGATTCTTTCTTCATAATTACCTTTTGGAATTTCAATTATATGTGTCTTGATGTTGGCCTCCTTGGGTTCATTTTTCTTGGGACTCTCTGAGCTTCCTGTATTGTATGTCTACTTCCTTCACCAGATTAGGGAAGTTTTCCATCATTATTTCTTCAAATAGCTCTTCGACATCTTGTTTTCCTTCAGGGACCCCTATGACATGGATATTTTTACATTTATTGGTGTCCCATAGGCTCCTTAAATTATTATCATAGTCTTGGTTTCTTTTTTTCTTGCCATTCTGATTAAGTGTCCTTGGCTCCCCTATCCTCTATATTGGTGGTTTGATCATCATCTTTATCCACTTTGTTTATTACATCTAATATACTCTTCATCTCAGGTAATGTATTCTTCATTTTTAACTGGTCCTCTTTTATAATTTCCATTTGCATTTTTATGTTTTTTTTTTTTATCTATTTCTTAAAGTTCTCACTGAATTCATCTACAGTTTCCCTAAGTTCATTGAGCATCTTTATAAGCAGTGTTTTGAACTCTGCATCTGTTAGATTGCTTGACTCCATTACTCCTGTATCTCTGTTCTGTTCTCTCGTATGGTTTCTGCTTCTTTGTCTTCCCATTTTGACTGCCTTTCTGTGTCTGTTTCTATGCACTAAGCAAAGCTCCTAAGTCTCTGTCTTATTAGTGTGGTTTTGTGTAGTAGGTGTCCAATGGCACAGTACTCAGAGGGCTTCAGCTGCAAGTCAAATTTTTCCCCAACCTGTGCCCCTCTGGGGCCACCTGTTAAGATTCAGCAAGCAACCCACAGATGCTGTACTTACAGTTGCCTCAAGAAAACCACACTAGAAACTGAGGCCAGCTTTCAGCAGTGTGAATCTTGACTCTGCTCAGCAAGGAACACAGAATTGGCGGAGTACACACCTGGATATGGCTTGAGTAGGACTGGGAGTTGGGAGAGGTGAAGTTTCTGGGAATCCTCTGGGCAGAGTGACCTCTGTTATCCAGTTTGTTTACCTCTCAGCTATGGTAGCAATGGGTCCGCACACTGGGAGACGTTAGAGATCAACAGAGGAGCAATGGATACTACCAGCACTTCTGCCCAGGATAAAGCCTTGCCTTTGGCCGTTGTTTGGACAGCTCAGTGTCCCTTTGTAAGTCCTTGGTGCTCCCTGAGCAGCCAACCTGAGGCTGGTGCTCAGAACAAGCAGGTCTGTCACCAAGAATGTCCGCCCAGAGACACAGCCCCATTTAGAGAGATCTACAGCTGCCACTGCCGCAGCTTCTGTCCCACTGAGCCACTTGAGACCAGGCAGACTTCTGTCATTACCTCCTCCTACCTTATACTGTTTCAAGGTAATTATTTCTCTTCCTATTTTTAGTGCTTCTGTTTGTCTAGACTCCAGCTACTTTCCTTGATGTTTGCTTCGTTATTCTGTCACAACTTTGATGTGGTAGCAAGAGGGATGAACAAAGACTCTATCATCTACAACATTTTTTCCCGTCTATTTTCAATATATAATTTCTATTATACTGACTATGTCCCCTTCATCCTCACTTTGTTGAGTTTTTTTTATCATAAATGGATACTGGATTTTGTCAAATGCTTTTTTCTTTATCTAATGATATAATCATGATTTTTATCTTTAAATTTGTTTATGTGTGTATTACATTAATTAATTTTCAGATACTGAACCAGGCTTGCATCTCAGAATGAGTCCCAATTGACCATGGTGTATGATCTTTTTAATGTATTGCTGAATTTGGTTTATTAATATTTTGTTGAGAATTTTTACATCTATTTTTATCACAGATATTCCTCTATACCTTTTTTCAGTATCTTTTTTTGATTTTGGTATCAGGGTAATGCTGAACTCATAATATGAGTTTGAGAGGCTTCCCTCCTCATTAGTTTTTTGAATAGTTTGAGAAAAATAGGTGTTAATTATTTGAATGTTTAACAAAATTTATCTGTGAACTGAATCATCTGTTATAGGGTTTTTGTTTGTTTTGTGTTTTTTTGCTTACTGATTTGATTTCTTTTGCAGTTGTTAGTCTGCTTAGATTTTCTGTTTTACCCTCATTCATTCTTGAAAGATTACATGCTTCATAGAATTTATCTGAGTCTTCCAGATGTCCAATTTGTTGGCATATTATCTTTATAGTATTTCTTTATAATCCTTTCTATTTATGTGTTGCTGATTGTTAATTTTTTTTTTCTTTCACTTCTAATCTTATTTATTTTGCTGCATCTTTTTCTTTTTTTTTTCCCCTAATAAGTCTGGTTAAAGGTTAATCAATTTTGTTTATCTTTGCAAAGAACCAGTTTTTGGCTTCATTTATTTTTTGTACTGTTTATTTTTTAGACCTCTGTTATGTATATTTCTACTTTTATCTTTATTTTTTCCTTCTTTCTACTCTGAGCTTTGTTCTCTTTTTTTACAGTTCTTCTAGGTGAATGGTTAGATTGTTTATTTAATATTTTTCTTATTTCCTGAGGTAGGTCTGTATTATTATGAATTTCCCTCTAAGAACTGCTTTCACTGTGTCCCATAAATTTGAGAGTCTTTGTGTTTTTATTTTCAATGTATCATTTGATTTCTTTTCTTAATCTCATTCTTAATCCATTTATTGTTTTATTGTATACTATTTAACCTTGACATGTTTATATGTTTTATACTTTCTTCTTATAATTAATTTCTAGTTTCATACCATTTTGATCATAAATGCTGAATATAATTCCAATCTTCTTAAATTTATTGAGACTTGTTTCTTGGTCTAGCATGTAGCCTATCCTGGCAAATGTTCTATAAGCAATTGAGAAAAATTTGCATTCTGTTGCTTTTGGGTCAAATGTTCTAAATATATCAATTATATTTATCTGATAAATATATTATTATTAAGGCCACTGTATTTTTGTTGATTTTGTCTGGATGATCTATTTCTTGTTGTTAATGAGGTACTAAAGTCCCTTACTATGACTGTATTACTGTCTATATCTCCCTTTATGTTTTTCAGTATTTGCTTTATAAATTTAGGTGCTCCTACGTTGGGTGCATAAACACTTACAAAAGTTATGTCCTCTTTTTGTATTGATCCCTTGGATAATGGATTAATCATTATCAAATATCTTTATCTCATTATAATCCTCCTTTTAAAATCTATTTTGTCTGTTATAAGTACTGCTACCCAAACTTTTTGTCTCTATTTACATGAAATATATATTTCCCATACCTTTACTTTCTGTCTGTGTGGTTTTTGATCTGAAGTTGCTATCTTGTGGGCAGCATATGTATGGATCTTTTATAAATAATCTATTTGGCCACCCTATGTCTTTTGATTGAAGCATCAATCTATTTACTTTTATTTTTTAATAGGTATGTAGTTATTACCATTTAATTAATTGTGTTGATATAGATTTTGTAGTTTCTCTTTTTCTTTTTATCATTTTGCTTTCTTGTATGTTGATGACTTTCTATAGTG
The DNA here is from genome assembly GCF_000325575.1 of Pteropus alecto. Classification (NCBI taxonomy): domain Eukaryota; kingdom Metazoa; phylum Chordata; class Mammalia; order Chiroptera; family Pteropodidae; genus Pteropus; species Pteropus alecto. The sequence goes on along the minus strand of NW_006431805.1, from coordinate 1,634,949 downwards.
TTGTGTTTAAATTCTGTTCTGTTTATTTCTTGTATATATCTTGTAAAATTTTAGTGTGTGGTTATCTTGTGCTTTCTATATGCAAAGATATGTTTGTAGCAATCTATTTTAAGTTGATGGTGACTTAAGTTTGAACACATCCTAAAATTACTATAATTTATACTCACTTCCAGCAAATGTATGTTTTTGTCATTAATTTTTACATCTTTTGTGTGTATCCGTTTGTGTGTTTTCCTTAATTTATTGTTGTAATTATACACGATCTCCCTATTTTTTTTCTTTTAATGTTCATACTAGCTTTATCATTGGTTTATCCACTGCTTTCACTAAGTGTCTTTGTCAGTGGGAATCTTTTTCTTTTTTTATTCATAGCTTTGATATTTTATTTTCTTCATAAAGAAGTCCTTTTAATATTTCTTGTAGTACTGGTTTAGTGGTGATGAAGACTAGCATTTTCTTATCTGGGAAACTTTTGATGTCTCTGTCAATTTAAACTAATAGCCATGCTAGATAGAGTAATCTTGGTTAAAGGTCTTTGCTTTCCGTCACTTTGAATATTTCTTCCAACCCCTTCTAGCTTGCAAAGTTTCTATTGAGAAATCAGCTGACAGTCTATGGGAGCTCCCGTGTAGGAAACTAACTGCTGTTCCTTTGTTGTTTTTAAGATTCTCTCTTTGTTTTTAACTTTTGGCATTTTAATGTTGATGTGTCCTGGTATGAATCTCTTTAGGTGTATATTGTTTGGGACCTTCTCTGCTTCCTGGAATTGTATGTCTATTTATTTATCCAGGTTATCGAAGTTTCCTGTCATTATTATTATTATTTTTTTTAAATAGGTTTCAATTTCTTGTTCTTTGTCTTTTCTCTCTGGTAACTCTATGATGCAAACTTTGGTATGATTGTTATTATCTCAAAGGTTCCCTAAACTATTTTCATATTCTTATTTTCGATACTGTTTTTTTTTATTTTCTTTTTGCTCTTCTGATGGAGTGTTTTATCCTATTGTCTTCCAGATTGATGATTTTATATTCTGCTTCCTCTTATCTGATATTGATTCCCACTAGTGTATTCTTCATTTTAGTTATTGTATTGTTCATTTCCGATGGGTTCTTTTTGTAGTTTCTATCTCTTTGTTAAGGTTATGACTGGGATCATCTATACTTTCCCTAAGTTCATTGAGCATCCTTGTAACCAGTATTTTTAACTCTGTATCTGGTAGATTGCTTGTCTCCATTTTTTTTGTTTTTCTGGAGTTTTGTCTTGTTCTTTTATTTGGGACATTTTTCTTTGTCTCCTCATTTTGGCTGATTCCTTGGTTGTTTGTTTGTATGTTTTCCCCCTTACGTATAAGGTAGATTAGCTACATCTCCCTGCCTTGGCAGGGTGGTCTTATGTAGTAGGTGTTCTGTTAGGGTCAGTGGCACAATCAACCTTTCCACCTGAGCTGGGTACATTAGGTGTGCTCTTTGAGTTTGTTATGTTTGCTCTCCTGTTGTTCAGCCTTGATTGCTGTTGGCACATTAGTGTGTGGGGTTGACCCTCAGGCTGATTGGCTGTAAGAAATAATCATGACTACAGTGAATGCGCTATTGTGTGGGGGCTTACCCAATGGAGTGGGATTTTCTTTAGTGAGGTTCTGGTGCCTGCTGAATCTGCCCTTTGGGTGTGTCACTTGTGGAGCTGGTTGGATGATGCCCTGAATGTATTTATTCTGGAGCCTCTTGGGAAGAGTTCTGGTACAGGCCAAACTCAGTCACTGTCTATATCAGCGTGGTATCGCCAGATAGGAGTTGCAGAGTGATGTGCATTTGATACCTGACTTTGCTGAGCTTGGAGGTGCCTGAGAGAGGCTACCCTGCAATCCAAGATTGGCTGACACTAGTGCCACTCTTGAGGCTGCTTAGCAAGTGGTATGGGGAACAACAAGGCCAGCTGCTGCTTGTTTGGGGTTTGTGAAAATTTGAGAGATTTTAGGAGAGTCCAAAGTGCAAGCTTAGGAAGGCCACTTGTGTGGAAAATCTGCTAGAAAAGGTTTGGGGTGTACTCATGTGCTGGATGTGGCAAGGTCTCAGGGAATTATCAGGGTGGGGTAAATGGTGTCAGCCAAGCAAATGGAGAGGTCAGATTTGGTGCCAACCTGCACCTAGGTGGGGGGAGGGCCCAACAAATGAATAATGGCATCTGTTGTCACTTCTATCTCAGAAGATAACTTCCCTGACTCCTGCCCCTCCAGTCTTCACCATGAAGCTAGTCAATTCAGCTCCACCCAGTACATCCCTAGTGCTTTTCGAGCTGCTGCATCACCACTGGAGCCCAGAGCCAGTGAGTTTGTGAGTGACTGAGTGAGTGAATGAGTCTGGGTTCAGTCTCTTTAAAACTTGAAGTGCCTAGGTCTCCAGCAGCCCTCCATCTAACTCAGCTGCAATACTTGCTGGTTTTCATAGCCAGATGCTATGGAAACTTCTCTTCCCATCACTGGAGCTCTGGTTTGGGATGCCTGATATGGGGATGAGAACCATTGCTCCTCATGTGAGACCCCTACAAAAGCAGAGATATCCCTGTCATTTCTTAACCACAGCACTGTGGGGAGTAGGACCTGCTTGTTCTGCATTTCTGCTCCTTTTACTAGTCTCAGCATGGTTTCCTCTTTTTTTCCTTAGTTATAAAATTTTGTTCAGCTAGTCTTCAGATAGTTCTCAATGATAGTTATTCTGTAATTTAGTTGTAATTCTGGTGTGGTTGTGGAAAAAGATGAGCATAATGTTTACCTATTTTACCATCTTGTGACTTCCGATCGAGACTATAGTGTTCTCAATTGGAGATGGTTACAAAATGAAAGTAAATTCAGAGAAGTAAAGAAAATCTCAGATAATATTTCAATTCCTTAACCTGTTACACAAGCAGAAGAAATGCTCCCCTCCATTTAAAAAAAAATGGTGAGTGGCACAGATATCTAAATTAAAAAGTCAGTCTAATAAGTAAAAACAGTGGCATTTAGAGTTTTAGCCTACTGCCTCCCTGAACAACAAGAAAGTGAACATCTCTGGTGAACATCAATATAAATGCCCCAATATGAGACATGGAGCATTTATTTTTTCACATTTTTATTTAGATATAAATAGTAACATTCATTTTTTTTAAGTTTAGAATTCATGTTCGTTGTTGTTGTTGTTGTTGTTGTTGTTTAGCACATTCGTAGAGTCATGCAACCATAACCAAAATTTAAGTTTAGAACATTTTTGTCATCCTGAAAAGAAACTCCACGCACATTAATGGTCACTTCCCATTTTTTCAACCCTTGCCTCCAGACCTAGTCAATGATTAATCTAAGTCTCCATAGATTTCTGCTTTCCAGGTTTCTCCATATTGTAGCATGTATTAATATTTTTCCTTTTTGTGGCTCAACAATAATCCATTGTATGTATTCATTCATCAGGTTTT
>NW_006431805.1:1622937-1631421 GCF_000325575.1 Pteropus alecto | reverse complement strand
ATTTTTGACTGTTCTGAATAATGCTATTATGAACATTCATGTACACATTTTATGTGTGAAGAGATGTTCTGATTTCTCTTTGAGATATACTTAGGAGTGGTATTTTTGGATCACATGGTAACTCTATGCTTAACATTTTGAGGAACCATCAAATTATTTTCCAAAAGGCTGCACAATTTTATAATCTTGCCAAATAAGTAAAATTTATCAGTTTTTCAAAATACTTGCCAAGCCTGTTATACCCTGTGTTTTTAAATTTTAGCCATCCTAGTGGTGTCAACTATTACTTTATGGTTTAGATTTGCATTTTCCTGATGGATAATGATTTTAATCTTGTTTTTATGTACTTATTGGCATTTGTATCTGTTCTTTGAAAAAAAAAAGTCTGTTAAAGTCCTTTGCTCACTTTTAATTGGATTCTTTATCATTTTATTAATTAGTTTTTTTTTAAATTTATTCTGGATACAAGCCACTTATCAGATATCAGATTTGCAGTCTATAGGTTACATTTTCAGTTTCTTGATCGTGCACTTTGTAGTACCAATGCTTTTAATTATGAGGAAGTGTAACTTAACGATCTCTTTCCTTTTATCACTGTGCTTTTGGTGTCATTTCTAAGAAAATATTGCCTACCAGAGGTCATGCAAATCGACATCTATATTCCTATATTTCAATCTAAGAGTATTATAATGGCATCTCTTATATTTAGGTATATGATCTACTTATTTTTATTTTTTATTGTAGTAAAATATACATGACATAAAACTTAACATTATAGATATTTCAAATGTACAATTTTGTGGCATTAATTATATTCACACTGTTGTGTAACTATCTCCACTATCTATTTCCAGAAAATTTTCATCATCCCAAATTGAAGCCCTGTACCCATTAAACATTAAATCCTTATTAACCCCTGTCCCAAACCCCTGGTAATTCTACTTTCTGCTTTTATCAATTTGATTATTACAGACACCTCATATAAGTGGAATCATACAGTATTTGTGTTTTTTTTTCATAATTGGTTTATTTCACTTAGCATAACTCAAGTTTCATCCATGTTGTAGTAGTATGATTCAAAACCTACTTACTTTTTAAGGCTAAATAATATTTGATCAATGGATATTTGGGTTGCTTCCACTTTTTGGCTACTGTGAATAATGCTACTATAAACATTGGTGTATAAATATCTGTTAAAGCTCTCGCTTTAATTGTCTTACGTATATACCTAGAATTGGAGTACCTGGGTCATACAGTAATTTTATTCTTTATTTTTGGAAGGAACTGATATACTGTTTTTTTTCACAGTGATTGCATCATTTTACTTTCCCACCAGCCATGAACAAATGTTCCTATGTCATCAAATCCTTGCCAACTCTGTCATTTTTGTATTATTCATAGTCATACTAATGGATATAAAGTGCTATCAGTATACTTTTGATTTGCATTTCTCTAATGATTAGTAATATTTAGTATATTTTCATGTGCTTAATGGTTATTTGTATATCTTCTTTGAAGAAATGTCTATTCAAACATTTTGCCCATTTTTAAATTGAGATATTTGTTTTTTCATTATTGAGTTATAGGAGGTTTTAAAATACATCTGAATATTAATTTTCTTATCTGATATATGAATTGCAAATATTTGTCCCATTCTGTGGGCTATCTCTTCATTCACTAATATGGTCTGTTGATGCACAAAAGTTTTTAGTTTTAGTGAAATCCAAATTCTTTTTTTTTCTTGTGTTGCCTGTGCTTTCAGAGGCACATCTAAGAAATCATTGCCAAATTCAATGTCATAAATCTTTTCTTCTATATTTTCCACTAAGAGTTTAAAAATTTTACCTCTTATATTTAGATCTTTGATTTAGTTTCAGTTAATTTTTCATATGGCGTAAGATAAAGATCCAGCTTCACTTTTTGCATTTTCATCCATTATTAAAAGTGAGGTATTAAAATCTCCTACTATTAGTATAAAGCTGTGTACATCTCTCTTAAATTCTGTCAGTGTTTGCTTCGTGTATTTTGGAGCTCTGATAATTTTTACATCTATATTTATCAGGTCTATTGGCCTACAGTTTTCTTTTCTTGCACTGTTTTAATCTTGCTTTAGTATCAGGGTAATGCTGCCCTCATAAAATGAGTTTGGGAGTGTCCCCTCCTTCATGTTGTAGTCCCTGAGTATCTTAGTGTTAAGGTGTCTTGAAAGCCTGAAACAGGGTGGTCAGCTTGGCACATGGCTCTCCTGGATCTTTAGGTTCATATGAATCACCCTGGTGCCTGGATTACAGATATTGATTGTGAGCTTGAGGCCACAGGAGGCACCAAGGGCAGCAGGATTCAACCAGTGCTGGAATATGCTAGGAACCTGCTAAAGCATGCAGGAGCTTATTGCCATGGGAGCTACCTGGGATATGGATGCTGGCTGGTACTAGGGTAATCTGAGAATCTGCATTCATGGAATCCTATCAGGAACTAGTGCCAGGGGAATCAGCTAGTGCCATGGTGGGCTGATATCCTGGAGCCACTGGAGCTGCCTGGGATCATGGGATCCAACAAGTGCCAAAGTGGATTGGGAGCTTCAGTTCATGGTAGCACTCCAGGACTCTAGAGCCACAGAATCACCTGTGGCCACTGATCACTCATGACTATTGAAGTTGGTCAGTTCTCTGGTGGGCAAGATGCTTGAGTTTGCAGGTGCCCTCTGAGAACCTGGAGCCAAGGAAGCTGTCTGGAGACATGGAAGCTGATTTGGGCTACTGAAGCTGGCAAGCACAAGTTGAGATAACTTCCTGGGAGCCCGTTGGAAGTCTGTTGATATGGAAGCCACCTGGGTCTGTGAAAGCTACCTGTAGTCAGCAGGTGCCAAGATGAGCTTGGGGCCTATATTTGAAGGGGCCTATTGGGGTTCTGGTAATACAGTTGCCAGCTGATATAGCAGGAAACACCTGGGTTCACGTGAGCTTGCAGGTTCCAGGGTAAATGTGAAAGAAGGCCTGGATTCACATGGTCCCACCTAGTGCTTGTTCCCAAAGACACCACTTATGGCCACTAGACTCGATGAGTTCCACAATGAGCTGGAGACCTGGGCTCCAGGGTGCCCACTAGGAACCTGATATCACAGGACACAGCAGGGGTCACAGGAGCTTCCTGGGGTCTCTGGAGCTATAAAATGCCTGGATGAGATGAGAGCCTCAATTCTCAGAAGCCTGCTAGGAGACCTGTGATGAAAGAGGCCTGTAACTGTGGGAGGTGCCAGGAATACTGGTGTAGTAAGGCACCATGGTGAGCTGGAGATCGGGTTTGTGGTAACCTGCTGGGAGACCTGTAATAGAAGCTGCTAGGGACACTGGAGTAAGCAGGTGCTAGAGGGAGCCTTGGACTGTTTTCCTGGAAGCTCACAAGAACTTTATGCCAAAGATGCCACTTGGGGTCACCAGAGCTGGCAAGCACCAGAATGAAATGGGTGCCTGGGTACCTGGAATTACTTGAGGAGCCTGGTTTCATGGGATCTGCCTGGAGCTGCTGGAATCAGCAAGTGAGGAAGTGAGCAGAAGCCTTCTATGAGTCCTGCTGTGGAAGCCCTCTGGGGCTAAGTTGCCTGATGCCATTTGAGTAGACTGGCAAAGGGTGAGCCACAGTCTGGGTTCATGGAAGCCCGCTGAGATCCTGGTGTAAAGCACACTGTTTGGGGATTTTGGAGCTGCCTAAGGTTGCTGGAGCTAACCAAGGTGCTGTGGTCCCAAGAGCTTGCAGAGAACCACTTAGAACTATGGGTATACCCCTCGTGCTTGGGTGGGTCCTTTCTGGGACCTGTGGTAAAGTTGAGTGCTCACTTTACTCTCCTTCCATTGGAAAGGTGTATTTTTGAGCTTCCTGGGCTTGGTGGAGAGTAATGGGGTAGTAATGAATATATCTTTTATACCCTCCTCAATGAGTTCTTTCATTATTTCTTTGTTTTAGCCAGATGCTGTAATCCCTCACCTGGAATCTTTACTCTTATGAACATATTTTTGTAGGAGAATAGTTGTTCAAGTTGATGTTGGAGTGGGGGAGAAGAACAAACAGTAGAAATTGTTATGTTGCTATTTTGCTGACATCATTTTTCTAAAATACTTTTTTTTTTCTAATTTTATCTTTATAGGCCTATTTTAAAATAAGACTAACTGTGCTCTAATGGCCAGAATCTCTATGTGACCCAATTTTGATACGTTCCAATTATTTGTGATCCAGAAAGGAGTATTTAACAACTCATATAGATACTGAATTTAGCATATGGAACCAGGCTGTTTGTATGAGGGTCTAATGACCTTAGATGAAATGTGAACTTGGCAAATTCAGCTAGTCTTTGTAGAGGAGAGGTCATCAAATTCTGATTCTCCATCACGTGGGATATAATCTAACTTATGTAGATATGGATTTGGTAGATATGGATTTAGCCATAATATATGTATACATCATTAGGGCCTAAGACACAGTAGATTCTTAATAAATGTTGTGACACAGGTTACTGTTTTTGAGAATATTGTGTCTTTTAACATTTACTCATGTATGAGATTTCCCATATTTTGCTGGATGTACCCATTTCTCATTGTTTGTGTATACCCTGTGTGTGTGTGTGTGTGTGTGTGTGTGTATACATACGTGTGTATGTGTATGTGTAAGGGAAGGATTGAGATTATAACAGGAATGCAAGAGAGAGAGAGAGAGAGAGAGAGAGAGAGAGAGAGAGAATGTTAATATTAAACTTTAAGCCCATAGAAGAAAATCTTATTCCTAGTTTGGAGAAGGCAATAATCTTGAAAAACAGGTGTTGTCAAGAGAGTAAAAAAAAAGCTATAACCACTTTTTAAAAAAATTCACTTTGACATATGGAGAGCAAGTTTGTTGAAATAGGACATTCATGTGGTTTCTTTCAGACTAGAGAGATTTGCTTTATCCAGGTGCTGTAATCCCTCACCTGGAATCTACTCTTGTGAACATATTGCTTCTTCTATCACTGTGGTTGTGGCTTAGTATCTTCAACAAGGGGTGGGGTGTAGTATAAAGGAAGTCCATTACAAAGAGTAAAAGTAACTGGAAAGCTTGTCACTCTATTTCAAATAACTGTGGTAAGAGAATGAAGACAGAAAGATGATAGCCTGGGAAACATGTTTTGTGGTCTTTTTTTTTTCTTTTCCTAGGCCAAAATTTCAGGATAGGAGTCTTGTTAGAGAGCTTACAGAAATGGAAAATTGAAAATCGGAGGAGTTTTAGTTCTATCCCCTGTAGGGGACTTTCAGTGTTCCCTCTGTATCAAAATGAGGTGGCAACCACATTGGAGTCTAGTTGATGAATGGCATAGTTAGGCAGAAAGAAGAACCAAGTTTAGTACCTCAGAGTCTCCTGCAGCTCCTGTGTGGTATAGAAGGTATTTAGAAGTCCCTGCACACCCTGTGGTTATATAGGGAAAGTAGCCAATGGTGTTGTTCGGTGTGTCATCATGAACCAGGCCAAGAGAAACAGACTGGGGGATCCTGAACAAGGTAAGAGTGATTACAAAAGACATCAAGAACCAAGATTTCTTTCCAATCTGAGTATAGTGTATAAATGTGTCAACCCTTACTCTTATTGAAAGAATATATCAATTAATAACTCTCTTTCCTATCCTTGTTAACTTAAACCAGCCTGATAGGTTATGTTCACTATGCCATAGTAAAAAGGAGTCTGCCCCTATAACTCGTTCTCCCAACTAGGTTTGACTGAGGCAAGTAGTTATATTTTAGAGCTCTAAGCCATCACAACTCTCCATTCTGACAGCTCGGATCTGCTCAGATTTTAGTAGTCCAAGCACAATTTTCAAATGTAGCTATGCAGCTGTAGCCCTGGGCAATATACATATCTCTCCTACTAGTTAATACTGGACCAAAATGCAGTAAGTGCAATTGGACCATCAAGAAGACAGTATTTGATCAGCACTTGCCTGACCAGGCATTACTCTGGACATCTTATTGATTTCCCTATTGGTGCTATCTAGCTGTAACTGGAACATTGACAAGCTGGGCTGTGTTAGGTCCTTTGATCTTTCCTTTTCCCACTGGCTCAAACTCCATTTTAACTTGACAAGTCAAGCTGTGCTCTGGGTATAAAAGTTTATGTAACTCTACTTCTATATTGATTTGGATAAAATATGAATTTAAAGATCCAACAGAGCTGTGTGTGCATTTATTCACAGCATTTCTATGCCTCTATCTCTACCCTTATAACTCAAGATGTCTATAGCTCCCTATTTAGAATTAAAGACAATTGCAGGGGTAAGAAACAAAGGAGAGAAATTATATTTTTGTATTTAAATACAGTATTTTAGCTATTAGGATGAAAATATTAAAAAGTAATTTCAAGCTACATTTGACATAATCTAAAGCCACACTCTTTACAACCAGAGGAAATAGATTTTATTTAAATTCAACCTGCCAAAGTACAAATATCTTTGTACAACTTATGTTGCTCCTTTTTAAGACTTAAGAAGTACTAATACATTTTATAAGCATCTCTCTAGATTTTACTTGTTGATTTCACATACAACAATACAAAGCCTGTTTAAAAGAACATATATATTGCAGACATTTTAAAATCGTATATTACTTTAAAAGTTACTTTTATAAAAAAAAGATTTTTTAACATTTTATCTTAAACATTTTTGTAATGGGATAAACAGCAGTAAAAATTTAAAGGTAAAATACTACCTGAATAGCCTTTTATGTTTTTTTTTTTTTTTTAATTTGAAAACATTTTTTGTAGTGCGTATATACTTAACATTTTCTACTGGATGAATATAATGTTAATAGAAAAGCAAATAACTACAGAATATATCATGGATATTGAACATTTTTGTGTTTCAAGGGTTAATATTGTAGAATATGTCAATTTTACTGCACTTTAACAATTGTTTTGAAAACATTAAATTTAATGGTAGGTGTTAACAGTGCTCACAAAAATGTTTTAGGTGAATATTGCTTTCTTTATCAGTGAGTCCCTGAAACTTTAAAGCTGAGGTCACAGTTCATATTAATATGATAAATATTCACTATTTTATTGTACAGATTGTGTATATGAAATTACAGTAATATTTACTGGTAACAAATCTAACAAAGACAAAATATTAAAGAATACCAAATTTATATGTGTGCTTTGGAAAACAATACCATAAAAGAGTTAGTTTGAAAATTTTGATATATTGTAATCATCATAACAAATTATGTCAATGAATTTTTGTTTTGCTTTGTTTTGCTTCAACACAGTAAAAACATTCCTCTTAGTAAATGCAAGGTATTATTTAGCTATTTGAAATATTATTTGAATAAGAGAATGATGTCTTACTGAAAATCAGACTTTATATTTTAAGCATTATATGGTCTGTTTTATATTAGTTATGTTTCAGATAATAGAGTACTTTTTTTTAATAGAAAATGTTTTTAACTTCTCAGACTCTTAACAATTCACAATGCTTTCATAACCTCTCACACCTTGGCCACTATCAATTTCTTTTAAACATTTTAAAGTAATGAAGTTAAACCTAGACTAGTGGATTTCCATTTATATTATTGGTTGTGATAACACATAAACTTAACACCTATATGTAATTCATGTTTAAAAGCTTATCTTGGCTTTGCAAATGAGAGTGATTGTAACTATACATTAAAATAACACAAGAATTTTCATGTTTGATTACTAATTGAAGGAAAGAACATGTTTCTTCTTCCTTTCTTCTTCCTACTTCATTTCTTAAAATTATTCAGTTTTGTTCTCTTTGATAAAGATAGCTTTATGGAAGCTTCACTACCACAACACATGCACCAGCTCTTCCAATGTTAACAGGAACTTCCTAACACAGAAAACAAAAACAAGAAAATAAATGCTATTTGAATGAATTCCGTACTTAGTATGATATAGCATGTTGGAGTTGATAAAGCCCTTAGTTATTTTGTTCTAACATTCTCCTTGTATAAAGGCAAGGGAAAATGTAGCCTACATAATAGTAAAGTGTGGTAGGAAAAAAAAAACATAGTTTTTAAAATGATATACATCTGAGTTTTAGGAACAGGTAATATTGAGTAAGTTTCACCACTCTGGTAATTTCTCACTTGAAAAATTACAGCTGATAATATTTATCCTTCAAGGTTTTTGTTAGAGTTAATAAGATATTGAATAAAAATAATTTGGCATATAGTAGTTATGTTTTCACTGTTTTTCTTTTTCTTTTTTCTTTTTTCTTGTTAATTGCAGTTGTTAAATATTTTATATGAGTTTCATGCATACAGCATAATGGTTATACATTTATATAATTTACAAAGTGGTCCCTGTGATGATTATTCCAGTACCCACCTGGCACTATACATAATTATTACAATATTATTGACTACATTCCCTATAAGACACTTTACATCTTCATGACTATTTTGTAACTATATCAATGATATACAGTAGTTATAATTATTATTCGTT
>NW_006431805.1:1621137-1622913 GCF_000325575.1 Pteropus alecto | reverse complement strand
CACACAATGAAACAATGAAAAGCCAGGAATAGAACTTAGGTCTCTTAGATACTGGTCTGGAATTTTCAGAAAAGTAAATTCCACCACCTTAGACAAGAATTTTGATTATTGCAGTTGATATAACTCCTTGCTTAATAAAATGTTTTCTTTTATTTCTAGCTGGTCCTAAGTATTGATAAAGTAAGGAGCTATCTACGTGGCAGAATTTGAATGATTCCAAGGGTCTTAATGAATCCAATTGAAGGAAAGAGATTGAAAACCATTACTAGCTGTCATATCTACACACTTATTTAGAACTATAACCCACTCACTATGTAGAATACAGAGCAGCATAAATTCAATATAAGGGAAGGTGAAGTTAGATATGCAATACAAGGTTTACCTGTTTGTAAAAATGGTGAAGAGTTAATCATACTTTATTTTTTATTAATCCATTATTTAATTAACAAAGCACCATTTGATATTTTGGAATAAATATAGCACTACGACTGGAAAAAAACTGTCAGAAGCATCGAGTTTGCCTTTAGCATTCCCAAGAGGTACTTTTAGTTTCCCCTCTTGTACTCTCCTTATAATGTCTTCTATTAGATGCCTAGGACTCTTGAGATGGTTTAATTCCAGTTTCTTTCTGTGCATCAAATTTCCTGAATGACTGACTAAAAGTTACAACTGTCTCAGTCTATATAATTTCTGCAAGGAGGAGACTGAGAGATTTTTCTCTTGGGCATCAGCTGAGAAGAAGGGGCAGATATTGTGGACAAGGACATTGTTCTTCAGTTCTCAAGTCATAATACATATATAGAAAGTTTGCCAGAGAGTAAAGATCTTGAATTATTGAATTTGATTCACTTTTCTGTGAAATGAAGGATTCCATGAAAATAAACTGCTCTGTCCCCTTTCATATAATTACTGATGGATCCTGCTAATGATCAATTAGATCAAGTAGTAATTTTATGTAGCATAGATAAAGCCCATACTACAAATTTCACTAAAAAAATTCTGATTAGGTCCTAAAGAGGAGGAGAATGGAATTAATTGTTAACATGTATTTTAAAATATTTTATTAAAATGGGAAATATACCAATTTAAATACTTTAAATGAGATTACCTGCTTCCATTCATCTTTCTGTGCATCATATGACTCAACGGTGTTCAAATAAGTATGTCCATCATATCCTCCAATCACAAAAAGTTTATCTCCTAGGGCACATACAGCAACAGCATCTCGAGGAACACTCAGAGGTGCCACAGTTGACCATGAATCATTTTTTGGATCATAGCTTAAGAGGTTTAGAAATATAATTGAGAAGGGAAGTTCAACAGTGTTAAAATGAAAAATAATAGGCATTAATAAAATTTATACTTATCTAATATAAGAAATGTCCATCATATCCTCCAATCACAAAAAGTTTATCTCCTAGGGCACATACAGCAACAGCATCTCGAGGAACACTCAGAGGTGCCACAGTTGACCATGAATCATTTTTTGGATCATAGCTTAAGAGGTTTAGAAATATAATTGAGAAGGGAAGTTCAACAGTGTTAAAATGAAAAATAATAGGCATTAATAAAATTTATACTTATCTAATATAAGAAATTAAAAATATCTTATAAATATCAAGCATAGTCTGCTAATAAATGTAAAAGATAAGTATATGACACAATGCAAGATTTTATATATATATAAAAAACTTATATAAAACTTAAAACTTATTGGATTTTGTTAATCAGTCACCCTAATAATTTTTAATTAAAAAAATAGATGAGTACATGACA
>NW_006431805.1:1610406-1619623 GCF_000325575.1 Pteropus alecto | reverse complement strand
AGAGAATTCAGTAATATTAATTAAAATTTTATCCAGGAATTCTTTCTTAAATTTGAAGCCTATAATTTTTAAGTACATAAAATCAAATCTAAAAAAGGGTGAACAATAAAACAAAACTTATGTAATTATACATGGAAGTGCTCTTTGATTTTATATTGGCCTATTTGAAAAATATTTATTTTGCAAAATATACATTAATTTATTATTTTCTAGTAATATATTTTTATTTCTTATATCCCTCTTATTTCTGGTTTTATCTCTTTAATCATTTTCTAAATTATCTGATTTAGCTTCCATTTGAACTTGGCCTCACATTCAGTAATATTTTTAATAATATCTGAGATCAGCAATAATTAAGACAATCAGTATCCATAGTAATATATTTTTATTTCTATTATCCCTCTTATTTCTGGTTTTATCTCTTTAATCATTTTCTAAATTATCTGATTTAGCTTCCATTTGAACTTGGCCTCACATTCAGTAATATTTTTAATAATATCTGAGATCAGCAATAATTAAGACAATCTCAGTATCCATTGCATATTGTTTAGTGTCATGGAACATATTACCTTAAAGTCTGATGATAAAAAGAACCAAGAACTAGAAAATCCATAGCTGTAACCTTTAGCTAAGATGAATCTTCAACAAATTTCTATCATTAATTGAGGCTGTACTCAGCATCAAAGTATTCACATATATGAATAGTGAACAAGGACTCAGAAGGATTTCCTTACAGATTTGCAAACCAAACCCAAGACTCTTATGCATGTCCATGATAATTAATGCTAAAAATTCTGACTAATGTTGATATTATCTGGGTACTACTTGATTAAAATGAGGGGTTTAGGGAATGTTGAAACTTTGAAGAATAAAAATGGTAATATGGTTATTATTTGTAAAAACACATGAGCAGTTATGAAAGAAACAATCACTACCTCACTTTCAATTTAAAATAGCATCATGCTTCTTACTGTTTGTTCCTCTTTTGCATTTTTATCTCTCCTTTCTTTGTTATTTATTTGTTTGTTTGTTTGTTTGTTTATTATTTTTTAATGTGATTGCAGTTGACATTCAATATCGTTTTATGTTTGGTGTACAGGTTTATAACATAGTGGTTAGAAATCTATATAATTTACAAAGTGATCAACCCCAATTAGTCTAGTACCCACCAGGCACCACACATAGTTATTACAATGTTATTGACTATATTCTGTATGCTGTATGTTATAGCCCCATGACTATTTTATAATTAACTATTTGTATTTCTTAATCCCTTCAACTCCGAGGCTCCCGACTCCCCTACCATCTTGCAACCCTCAGTTTGTTCTCTGTATCTGTATGCTTCTGTTTTGTTTGTTCATTAACTTTGTTCCTTAGATTCCATATATAAGTGAAATCATATGGTATTTGTCTTCCTCTGCCTACCTAATTCCACTTAGAAGATATTAACAAATATCTTCTCTCATTTAGTAGGTTGCCTTTTCATTTTGTTGATGGTTTTCTTGACTGTGCAAAAACTGTTTTAGGTTGATGTAGTCCTATTTGTTTTTGTTTTTGTTTTCTTTTTTCTTTGCCAGAGGAAATATATCAGAAAAAAAAAAATGTTACTAAGAGCAATGTCAGAGAGTTTATAGCCTATATTTTCTTCTAGGATTTTTATGGATTTCGGTTCTACATTTAAGTCTTTAATTCATTTTGAGTTTATTTTTGTATATGATGTAAGAAGGTGGTCTAATTTCATGTTTTTAAATGTATATGTCCAGTTATCCAAGCACCATTTATTGAATAGACTGTCTTTACCCCATTGTATATTCTTGCCTCCTTTGTCCTAGATTAATTGACCATATAACCATGGGTTTATTTCTAGGCTCTCTATTCTGTTCCATTAATCAGTGTATCTATTTTTATGCCAGTATCATGCTGCTTTGATTACTATATCCTTGTAGCATAGTTTGATATAAGGTTGTGTCATACCTCCAACTTTGTTCTTCTTTATTAAGATTGCCATAGCTTTTTGGGATCTTTTATGGTTCCATATAAAATTTAGGATTATTTGTTCTAGTTCTCTGAAAAATGTCTTTGATATTTTGATAGGAATTGTCTTGAATCTATAGATCATTTTGGGTAGTATAACCATTTTAATGATGTTGATTATTCCTACCCACTAGCACGGTGTAAGCTTCATTTATTTGTATCTTCTTCAATTTCTTTCTTCAATGTCTGATAAATTTCCGACAGGATTTTACCTTCTTGGTTAAATTGATTCCTAGGTATTTTATTTATTTTGACGTTTTTGTTAATGAAATTATTTTCTTAATTTATCTTTCTGATAATTTGTTATTGGTATATAAAATTGTAACTAATTTCTTATTAATTTTGTATCTTGACACTTTATTGAATTCATTTATTAGCTCTAATAGTTTTTTCATGGATATTTAGGGTTCTCTCTATATATTATCATGTCATCTGCAATTAACTAGACAGTTTAACTTCTTTCCAATTTGGAAGAATTTTATTTCCTTTTTTTTGTATGATTGTTGTGGTTAAGATTTCCCATATTGTGTTGAATAATAATGGTAAAAATGGACACCTTTGTCTTATTCCTGATCTTAAGAAAAATAATTTAGCTTTATACCATTGAGTATATTAGCTGTGGGTTTGTCATATATGATCTCTATCGTGTTGAGGTATATTCCCTCTATTCCCACTTTGCTGGAGATTTTATCATAAATCAATGCTAGATTTTGTCAAACACTTTTTCTGTATCTATTGATATGATCATAGATGTTTGTCCTTCATTTGTTTATGTGGTGTATCGTTAATTGATTTGTAGATATTGAATCAAACATGTATCTCAGAAATCTATCCCACTTGGTGTATGATCGTGGTGTATGATATTTTTAATGCATTGTTGAATTTGGTTTGCTGATATTTTGTTGAAGAGTTTTGGATCTATGTTCATCAGGGATATTGGCCTATAATTTTTTTTTTTTGTAATATTTTTGTCTGGTTTGGGAATCAGGGCAATGGTAGCCTCATAAAGTGAGTCTGAGAGCCTTTCCTCTTCTTGAATTCTTTGGAATAGTTTGAGGTTAGGTATTAATTGTCCTCTGAATGTTTAGTAACATTCACCTTTGAAGCAATCCTGTCCAGGACTTTAGTTTTTAGGGGAGGTTTTTCAGTATTGATTCAATTTTGTGAGTAGTAATCAGTATGTTCAAAGTTTCTGTTTTTTTCTTTATTTAGTCTTGGATCAGTGTACATGTCTAGAAATTTATCCATTTCTTCTAGATTGTTCAATTTGATGCCATATATTTTCTTGTAGTATGTTTTTTTTATAATCCTTTGTATTTCAGTAATGTCAGTTGTTACTTCTCTTTTATCTCTAATTATTATTCATTTGTCTCACTCTCTATTTCATGATGAGTGTGGTTAAAATTTTATCAATTTTGTTTATTTTTTTTTCAAAGAACCAGATCCTGGCTTCATTGATCTTTCGTGTTGTTTTTTTGTTTGTTTGTTTGTTTGTTTTTAATTCTATTTTGTGCACTTCTGCTCTGATCTTTATTTATTATTTATTTTTCTACTCATTTTGAGATTTTTTTTTTGCTGTTCTTTTTCTAGTTTCCCTAATTGTAAGGTTAATTTTTTTTATTTGAAATTTTTCTTGTTTCTCGATGTCACCCTAAATTGCTATGAATTTTTCCTCCTAGGAATGCTTTTACTGTATCCCATAGATTTTGGGTCATTGTGTTTTTGTTTTCATTTGTCTGAAGGTATTTTTTGATTTTTTTTTTATCTCATTGTTTAGCTATTCACTGTTGAGTAAAATGGTATTTAGCCTCCATATGTTTGTGTGTTTTTTAAATTTTTTTTTGTAATTGTTTTCTACTTTCATACAATTGTGATAGGAGAACATGCTTGATATGATTTGCATCTTCATTAATTTATTGAGATTTTTTGGCCTAATATATGATCTATTGTGAAAAATGTTCCACATTCATTTGCAAAAATAATTTATGTCCTGCTGCTTTGAGGGAAATGTTCTAAAAATATCAAAATAAGGTCCAGCGCGTCATTTAAGGCTACTGTTCCCTTGTTGATTTTCATTTTGGAAGATCTGCCCATTGATGCTAATAGGGTATTAATGTCCTCTACTATGACTGTATTACCCATTATGTCAGTTAATATTTGATTCATATATTTAGGTGCTCCTCTGTTGGATGCATAAATGTTACAAGGGTTATATCCTCTTGTTAGAATGATCATTATCATTATGAAATGTCTGTCTCTTATTACAAACTTTATTATAAACTATTTATCTGTCATAACTACTGCTACCCCAGCTTTTTTTTTTTTTTTGGTTTCAATTTGCATAAAATATTTGTTCCCATCTTTTTATTTTCTCTGTATGTGTGCCTTTTGATGTGAAGTGGGTGTTTTATGGACAGTATATGTATGGGTCATGTTTTCTTATCTGTTCAACTATGCTATGTCTTTTGATTAGAGAATTTAATCCACATATATTTAAAATGATTATTGATAAGTAACTAGTTTTTGTTATTTTGTTATTAATATTTATGTTCTTTGATTTTCATCCTTCTTCTTAAAAAAGCCCCTTGAACTTTTTTTGTAATACTAATTTGGTGGTGATGAACTCCTATACCTTTTTCTTGACTGGGAAGCTCTTTATCTCCTTCTCAATTTTAAATGATAGACTTTGAGATAAAGTAGTCTTGGCTGGAGGCCTTTGCTCTTCATCACTGAATATTTCATGCAAATCCCTTTTGGCTTTCAAAGTTTCTGCTGAGAAATCAGGTGAAAGTCTTATGGAAGCTACCTTGTACATTACTGTCTTTCTCTTGCTGCTTTTAAGATTATCTCTTTGTCCTTAATTTTTGGCATTTTATTATGTGTTTTGCGTGAGCTTCTATGAGTTCATCTAGTTTGCTATGTTCTGTGCTTTCTGGACTTGTATGTCTAATTCTTTTCCCAGGTTAGAGAAGTTATACATCATTATTTTTTCAAATAGATTTTGAATTCTGTGTTCTCTCTCTTCTCCTTCTGGCACCCCTATGATGTGAACATTGTTAGAGGTCCTTTAAACTATACTCACTTTTTAATTTTCTTTACCAGATGAGGGAAGTTTTCAGTCATGTTTATTAAAATAGGAAGCAACCTGCCCCTCTAGCCCTTGCCCTGAAGCCAGACAACTCAATTCCTTTTAGTATGTCCCTGGCATTTTTTGAGCTACTGCCTCAGAGCTGAAGCTCAGAGAGAGTGAGTATGTCACCGAGTAAGTCTGTGTGTGGGCCCCATAAGAGGAAAGTCTGCGACTCCTGCAGCCCTCTCTCTCACTCAGCCATAGTCTCTGCTGGTTTTCACAGCCAGAAGTTCTAGGGATTTCTCTTCCCTGCCCTGAAACTCTAGGATGGATAGCCAGGTGTGATGCTGGGACCCCTCATTCTTTCAGGGGATCTCTGCAGCCGAAATATTTCTCCCTATTCTCAATAGCCACATGCGAGTGAGGGACCAGCCTGTTTCACATTTCCACCCTTCCTACCAGTCTTGAGGCAGCCTCTTCTGTGTGTCCCCAGTTGTTGGACTTCTGTTCAGCTAGACTTCAGGTGACTCCCATTGATGGCTATTCTGTAGTTTAGTTGTGATTTTAATGTGGTTTTGAGAGGAGGCGAGCACAGCGTTTATCTACTTCACCGCCTTGATTGGAATAGCTTTTTTTTTTTTTTAATTTTGTTCATATTGTGTATTTTCTACTACTTTATTCTCTAAATTGGTCATTTGATTCTCTTCTCAATTTAATCTGCTATTGATTCCTTCTAGTGTATTCTTCATTTCAGTTTTTATATTCTTCATCTCTGAGTACTATATTGTATGGTTTCTATGTTCTTTTATTGTGCATACTATCTCTTTGCTGAAGTTCTCCCTAAGTTTCTTAAGCATCCTATAACCAGTGGTTTGAACTCTGTATCTGGTAGATTGCTTGACTCTGTTTCATTTAGATCTATTTTTTTTTCCTGAAATTTTCACCTGTTCTTTTATTTGAGGCATGTTTCTTTGTTTTTAATTTTGTTTCTTGTTGTGTTTGTTTTTGTATATTAGGTAGATCATCTATATCTCCCAGTCTTAGCAGGGAGATACAGCCTTATGTAGTAGGTGTCTTCTGAGGCCCAGGGGCACAGCCTTTCTGATCACTTATTCAGAGTTCTCTGGGTATATCCATTGTATGGTTATGTGTGCCCTTCTGTTGAGGTTGACTCCTCATTGCTGTTGGCACATCAGTGGGTGGGATTGATTCTTAGGCTCACTGACTATGAGTATTGGTTTTGCCCACAGTGTATGAGCTTCTGTGTGGCAGTTGATTCCACATATCTGGATTCTCCTCAACTGTTTCTGGTGCCTGCTGAGGCCACCCTTTGGATATGCCACTTGTGGGGCTAATCAGGTGTTACCCTGTGGTAGACTGAAGTCAGCTGATGGTGTGTTGGTTCTGGAAACTCCTCGGAGGATCTCTGTCGCAGGCCAGTTTCAGCCACTGCCTGTGACTAGCCTGGGGCTACCTGGTAGGAACTACTAAGAAATCGTGGTTGGTCACTGCCTGGGCTGAGCCTGGATGAATATGGGAGAGGCTATCTTGCGAATCAAGAACAGCCGACACCAGTGCCATGCCTAGGGCAGCTCAGCAAGATGTCCAGGGCACCTTGAGATCTGCCACTGCCTGTTGGCTGCTTGTGATGCCTCAGCTGCTGAAAGAACCTCAGGTGGTACAAGAGTTAGGTAAGGCATGGACTCAGGGAATCACCATCACGGGGTGAGTAGTATCTTCCAGGTTAATGCAGATTCAGATATGGTGCCAGTGAACCTGGGGCTGCTAAGCGAAAGGCTCAGGGAACTCTCTGTTCATTTGCTGCCCACCTGGGGCCTGTGGACCTAAGAATTGTCTAAGAAAGTCTGCAATGCAGACCAATGCCTGCTGCCCATCAGCCACACAAGGCTATCTCTCCTTATATTGGATATAAGTATATTTATATATTATAATGAAAATTAAATGGAGCCTGAAGTAAAAAAAAAAAAAAAAAAGACAGTTATTTCTCCATTAAGAGTAATTAAGGATAATTTGCTTGACTTCTTTGACTCCATTTTCTCATCAACATTATAGAAATAGTAATGCTTAACCCAACAAACATAAGTTTATATGGTGGTTTTAGAAACTTTCCATTTGAATGATTATTTTAAATAATTGGATGAGACACCTAAGGTACTGGGTAGGTCAACTATATCTGATTTCACTGAATATGCACTTTTAATTGACTTTCTACTGACAAGGCTATTTTAAAACTCTATAGGTACAGAAGTTATGTTGTATAAAACCGAGTTTTCTCGTGAGTTTGTATATAACAATACAAATAAGTTTTGCCTGATAAAGATAGTATTAATTTTTACAATGTAGAAATGATAACCTCTGAAGATTACATTATATTTTTATAAGATGTTAAGTATTTTTGTATCTATTAACAATTATTTTAGGATTCTTAATTGTCTATATGTCTCTTCTTCTAAGACTCTTTCAAACCAGTTTTCACATATTATGGGTTACCTCATTAAATAATGAATTACATAAAATCTATGACTTATGTTAAATTTATATTTGTATGAAGGTCATAACTGCAATTTTTTGAAAATTATACTTTAGCATTAGCCATTTTCTCAGTCTTTTCATATAAAATGACAGTAAAGGGATAATGAAATTAATAACACAATACTGATTACAAAAATAATACAAACAAAAATAATTCCATCAACTAACTTCTACTAAGTATTTATTATGTGGCAGGCAATGTGCATCAACATTTGTTATATTGTACCCTATGCAGTTGACACTACATTATCACTTTTCACATGAGGAAACTGTTGTTTAGAGTTATAAAGATTCTGAATCAAGGTCACATACCTTGTCAATAGTATACTCGGGATTTGAATTCACATATGTTTGGCTCCAAATCCAGTGCTTTAACTAGTATACTGCACATTTTTTGGTATGTGTGAAGTGTTCTTTCACATTTAAAAAAAAATAGTGTATGTGAATTTTAAAAAATCAGTATATTTTGAAACATAAATGTGTCAGTAAATAAGGTTAAGTATTTAATTATTAAGATAATTAAATACTTAATTATCTTAATAATTATTAAATATTATTAAATATTAAATTGAATTGAGGTTATATTTTTTCTAGTTGTATGCGTAAATGTCTATTTAAATTGGTATAGATACTTTAAGCCATTGTAAGGGTAATTTTACTGTGAACACTCTACAGTCCTAAAATACAGCTCAGTTCCTCTCTCTTTCAGGTCTTAACATAGAATTCCACCATTTTAGGGAGTCATGAAGTAAAGTCTGGAAAATGCTGGCATAATAATGGGAGAGAAGATGATAATTTAAAATGTTTTATGTATTCCGGATTTTTTTTTCCTTATGAAATGTACACTTTTTGCATCAAATCTAGTTTCATCATTCCACACATTTAGATCAAAAACAAGCAAATGCAAGACAAGTTATACCACTAAGATAAGAAGCTTTCAGAACTACAATAGAAAAAAACAAAAAACAAAACATAGACTGTAGTACACATAAATAAAATCTCTTAATAATTTGGATGTATTACAAGAAAAATGCTATTATAAGGGCTTAAATTATTTATCTCTCTGTCTATACAGTTATACATTTTACTTTTTAATTCAGGTGAAGTTTTTGTGAAGTCAGATTTGATTTTCATAGTAACAAACCATATGTTCTTATTTACTACATATAACTTTGTAAAGTATTGCAGTATTTTGCATATTTTTAAACAATAGTTAATATTTCTGTAAAAAACAACATGAATTTTCCATAACAATATTACTCTTTGGTTTCTGCTTTTCATGAATTTATCACTCCATATAGTTTTAAGTGTCAATAATAAAATTAAAATAGCATACTTAATTTTACATGTAATTTTAATCAAATCAAGTTTCCCCAAATATAATAATTACCGATATTGTATATTTAGCTCTAGGAGGTGATTTAGTGTTGTCCATTATCAATAGTTTTATAGAGAGGGGACAATAGTTATTCTTAGATATAGAAACATAAATATTTTGACAAGCATAAAAATAGAAATCAATGCCTAAATATCATTACTTAAAACAAAAATATACTTATT
>NW_006431805.1:1606267-1610025 GCF_000325575.1 Pteropus alecto | reverse complement strand
GTCTAAAGAAGGCAACAATAAATTATCTAGTTAATTAAAAAATTTAAATAGAATCTATCCTTTTTTCAACTTCTCACAGTGAATTTTTAACAAGTATTGAGTATATTATGTTATTTTGTTCTTTCTAAAAAAGAAATATGATGCCTTTTAGTTACACACACATACATAGATATACACATTGAGCAAATGTTTAAAATTTGATATACATAACGAAATTGTATATCGATGAAGTATAAATTATTGGCTTGAGGTTTAAGTATATCACTGGTCCTGGGTGTAACATAAATAAACTTTTGGTTTTATATTGAAATAAAAAGTTAAATACGTATCACCAACAAGCCAGTATTACAAGAAATGTTTAAAGGACTTCTGTAAGAAAAAAAAAAAGAGTAAAAAAAAAAGTCAAATATGATTGTTGGTTTTCAAACTTTTACAAACTCCATTTATATGAAAAAATAATAATTTTGCCACTATTTGTCATTTAACCAGAGAGGATGTCCACTTCCACTTCTGGTAGGTGATAAGAATATACTAGCCTTTCAATGTCCTTTCCATTTGTAAATACATATGATTTCATCGTTGTACTTCTGGATAAAGATAAAGAGCAGAGTGAGTTTGGCTTTCTATTTTAGTATACAGGCAATCAATATGTTTTTCACGTGTTTTCAATGTTGCGTCACTAGGGAGTGATGTCAACAAGATGAACTATAGAGCTCTAGGATCTCATTCTCTCAAAGAAACATTAAATAAACAAATAAAAGCTGACAAAAATAACTTTATAGTAGTTCTGGATATCAGTCAAATATCCAAAATAATAAAATAAATGCTTGGTCAAAATATAGCTACATTCAAATTAGTAAGAAATTATGTGACATTTTTATTTGTCTTTGCCCTTACTCCTCCCAGCAAGGCATACCACAGGTTGTAAAAATCAGTGGCCTGCCCCAGTCCCTTTCCTTGAACCAGAAAAAAAATGTGCAGACCAAATATGCAACAATTAAATATGTCTGGGTGATGCTTAAAGGATTATTTTCTGTTACTGAACTCAGATCTTAGACAGTCAAAAGTGGCAGAGCTCACAGATCTCAAGCTCGGAAAATCCATGGAAGTAGTACAAGTGACTCATGAAAGCTTTAAAGATATTACAGATATGTAGAAAATTGGGGAAAGGGATTACTGATTGAGGACTACAGTAGACCAGCAAAGGCCCTGAAAGTAGCAGGGCTGAGGCGCTTAAGAAAATTAATACATTTAAAAGCAGACATGTATACAGCGAATTGAAATACACACAAGCCCAGGAAACACACAAGTCAAAGACCAGAAAAGGCCTGAGACGATCTGGAACATAAATTATAAAGAAGAAGAAAACAGAAATTCTGGAACTGAAAAATAAAATATCTGAATTGAAAAATTCACTGGAGAGGTTCAGTAGGAGACTCAGGCAGGCAGAAGAAAGAATAAATAAACTTGGAGATAAGTCATTTGCTATCATCAAATCTGAGATACCAATAAAATTAAGTGAACGGAGTCTTAATGACTTATGAGACAAAATAAAGTGGGTCAGTATATGCAATTGAGAGTCCTAGAAGAAGAAGAGAAAAAGAAAAAGGGGAAAAAGAGAATATTTGAAGATATAGGAGCTGAAAACTTTCCAAATTTGAAGAAAATATAAATGGACAAATCCAAGAATCTCAGTGAATTTCAAATAGAACAAAACTAATGATACCTCCACTGAGACAGTATAATTAAACTGTTGAATGTCAACTACAAGGAGCCAATCTTGAAAACAGCAAGAAAAAATCAATTTGTGATATACAAGACAGAGGCAATGGGATAATATACTGTATTTCAATTGCTGAAGAAAAAATCTTGTGGACTGAGAATTCTATACCCAGCAAAACTGTCTTACAATAAAAAGACACATTTTTCTTAAGGCATTCCCAGATAAACATGGGTAAAGGCACTCATTACTAGTAGATCTGTCCTACATGACATTCTAAAGAGAGTCTTTAGACTCTCTTTAGACTCTCTTTAGAATGTCATGTAGGACAGATCTACTAGCTGTAATGAAAAGATAGTAGGCAGTAAGTAGACAGAAAAGATAGTAGACAGTAAGTAGACAGATAGTAGACAGAAAAGATAGTAGATAGTAGACAGATCTACTAGTTGTAATGAAAAGATACTAGACAGTAACTCAAAGTCATATAAATATATAAATTTCTCTAGTAAAACTAAATTCATGGACGGATATAAAATCTAGTTAATTTTGGTTTACACTTCCACTTTTTATTCTTCTACAGGTCTTTAAAAAGCATAAAAATAATTATAAAACTATGTAAATGGGTACGCATTATATAAATACATAATTTGTGATATTCATAACATAAAGTAGGGAGAGGACAGAGCTGTAAGGATAGAGTTTTGTTATGCAACTAAATTAAATATGAATTAAAATATACTGGCAAATCTTTAGGATATTGTAGGTAACTCCACGGTAATCAAAAAGGAAATAATTATAAAATGTACAAAAAAAGGAATTGAGAAGATAATCAAAGATTGTAACTGACTAAAATAAACTAAACAGGTCCAGCCTCGTTCTGACTTTAGAAAATGCAGCATGAATCTTGCATGAGCCTTTGACCCACTGCTGGTGTCCCAGTGTGTTTCTTTAGAGTGATGACAGAAACATGGCAAGTGAGAGATGTCCCCAGAATTCTCCCCTTGAAACAACAATAAACTGAACATATAACACTCAACAAAAAATACCAAAACTGCACAGAAGCATGTTAAAGCAAAGAATCTGTGCATAAGAGCTACTGCAGGTCAAAATCCTGGGAGTTGGGCAGTAGACTGGGAGAAACAAAGAAGCTGCCTCTAACAGCCTGAGTCTCTTGCAGGAGGACGGGAGTCACAAAGATGTGGCAGGTTCCCTGAACATCTCGGCCTGAGAGAGCTGTGAGCTCCATGAAGTGGCAGTGCCCAGGGATCAGGACAAAAAGCAGAAGAGTGGGGACAGCAGAGAAGCAACAGTTGATTATTACCAGCTGTGATTGCAAAACATATGGCTGAGCAACAGCTCTATCTCTCTAACCCAGAGGGCACCTCTACGCATATCCTCCATGACCAAACACAGCAGACACCCACGGGAATCTCAGCAAATGCTACCAAAACAGTAACTAACACTGACGAGGACTGAGACTGAGGGTAGCAAGCATATTGAATATTTATTTTTTTTTTAAAAAGGAATTTTTAAGACTTTATATATAGCAGGAATTCAAGAGGCTTAGACACCACCTATTGGAAATCAAAAGAAAAGCACCTACTTTACAACAGGCGAAAGAGAGACATTTATATAATAAATCTTCTTTCTGAAATATAAGGCAGAATTAACTAATATTAATGCCCAGGCAGAGAAATACTACATTAAACACTATGAACAACCAAGGTGACAAAGCATCTGAGAAAGAAAGAGAAAAATCTCTAGAAAATAAGCTTTAAGATAAAGAAATATGCAATTTAAATGACAGAGAATTCAGGATGAAAAAATTCAATGAGATCCAAACAATTCATATCAGCAATTTCAGGAGTTGAAAAAAAAGATGAGCAGACTGAGTTATTTAGCAAAGAGATCGAAACCCTCAAAAAGAACCAAATAGAACTTCTGGAGATGAAGAACATATTGAAAGAGATGAAAAGGAAATAGCAAGATTGGGAAATAGAGTCGACCAAATGGAGGAAAGGATCAGTGATATCAAAGA
>NW_006431805.1:1601945-1605543 GCF_000325575.1 Pteropus alecto | reverse complement strand
TTATGTATATATAACTATCCTTTTCATATTCATAATGGTAACCACACACCAAAGATTCAGAACTGAAGTATATAACATAAAACAAGAAGAACCAGATGCAAAACTCACAAAAGCCAACCAAAAAAAAGAAAAAAGAAACACAAGGACAAGGAAGCAATGGAAACACCGAGCTACCAGAAGGCAAAATATAAAATGGCTATAAGAAGATCTCATGTTTCAATAATCACCCTAAATGTAAATGGATTGAACTCACCGATAAAAAGGCACAGAGTTGCAGAATGGATCAAAAATCAAAACTTATCCATATGCTGCCTCCAGGAGGCACATCTCAGTTCCAAAGCAAATACAAACTCAAAGTGAAAGGGTGAAAAATGAAATTTCAAGCAAATGGCATTGAGAGGGAAGCAAGAGTAATGGTACTAATTCTAAATAAAATAAACTTCAAAATAAAAAAAAATAATAATAATAAAGTAAAGAAAGACACTAAGAGACACTTCATAATAATAAAAGGAATCATATATCAAGAAGACATAACACTTATTAATATCTATGCTCCCAATCAGGGAGCCCTGGAATGTATAAAGCAATTACTAATAGAAGTAAAGGGAGAAACAGACCAAAACACTATTATACTAGGGGACCTAAATACCCCACTGTCAGATATGGACAAATCATCCAAACAGAAAATCAATAAGAAAATAACATCCTTAAATACACATTATACCAACTGGATATAATTGACAATTACAGAGCATTTTATCCCAAAGCGGCTGCTTATACGTTTTTCTCTAGTGCACATGAAACATTCTCAAAGATTGACCACATATTGGGACACAGAAATAGCCTCAACAAGTACAAGAGGGTGGAAATCATACCGACCATATTCTCTGATCATAATACATTGAAGCTAGAGATCAACTGAAAAAAGAAAGTGGGGGAAAAAAAACACACACAAATATATGGAGATTAAACAACAGTCTACTGAAGAACAACTGAGAAAGAAAAGAAATTTAAAAAAAATCAAGAGATACATAGAAACGAATGATAATGATAGTACAATATATCAAAACTTTTGGAACATGGCAAAAATGGTCATAAGAGGAAAGTTCATATCATTACAGGTCTATCTCAGAAAACAAGAACGAGTCTAAATAAACAACCTAAAACTTCATCTTAAAACAACAACAACAACAACAAAATCTAGAAAAGGAAGAACAAATGATGTCTAAAGTCAGCAGAAGGAAAGAAATAATCAAAATTAGAGCATAAATAAATGAAATTGAAAAAAATAGAAAAAATAAATGCAACAAAGAGCTGATTCTTTGAAAAGGTTAATAAATTTGATAAACTCCTGGCTTGACTCCTTAAAGAAAAAAGAGAAAGGACACAAATAAACAAAATCAGGGATGAACGAGAAGAAATGATGACAGATACCACAGAAAAACAAAGGATCATACAAGAATACTATGAAAAAGTATATAACACCAAATTTAATAACCTAGAAGAAATGGACAAATACTTAGAAAGATGTAACCTTCATAAACTGAATCTAGAAGAACTGGAAAATCTAAGTAGTACAATCAGCATTATTGAAATTGAAACGATCCTCAAAACCTACCAAAAAGTAAAAGTCCGGGATCGGATGGCTTTACCAGTGAAGTCTACCAAACATTCAAAGGTTTGATACCTATTCTCCTCAAACTCTTCCAATAAATTGAAGAGCAGAGAATACTTCCAAACCTATTTTATGAGGCCAATTTAACCCGATATACTGGCAGCTAATTTCTCAAAAGAAACTATGCAGGATCGAAGGGGTTGGCAAAACATATTCGACATGATGTAGATACAAGATCTACAACCTTGATACCTATTCTCCTCAAACTCTTCCAATAAATTGAAGAGCAGAGAATACTTCCAAACCTATTTTATGAGGCCAATTTAACCCGATATCAAAACCTGGTAAAGAGAACACAAAAGAAGAAAACTACATAGGAAGAAAAAAAAAATGGAGTAGATGATACAGGCTCTGTACATTCCTCTGGTGACCAAATCAAACTTGTGACGTAAACGAAGAGCAAGAAGCAAGGAAAAATTATCTCGGATCTTGAAGAACAAGCCATACAATTATGGAGAAATCCAAGAAATCATCCTGCACCGACAGAAGGTAGGACAGAGAGAGGACGCCGGGCTGCCTGGTCTGGAGTGGCTGAGCGAGACGGAGGCAGCGGCGGCGGCAGACTCCTCTTAAAGAGGCCACATCTGTGAGAGGATTTTCTTGGTAATGTACCTACTTGCTCTGAACACCAGCACCAATTCAGCTGTGAACAGGGGCACCAAGGACTTACAGGGATACATTGTTGGAGTTAGGGCCGAGGTGAGACTCTCTCAGTACAGAAGTCCTGGAGGTATCCATTGTTCCCTGTTGAACCCACCCCCCTCCCAGTGTGTAGACACAGTGCCGCCATAGCCAGGATGCCATCAAACTGGATAAAAGAGGTTGCTCCACGATATGCTGCCTACAAGAAACTCACTTCAGATTAAAAAGCACACACAGATTAAAAGGAATGGGATGGGAAAATATATTGTTTTGATAGACCTAGAATGCATTTAAGTCAGACAGAGAAAAAAAAAAAAAAACGCTATATGATTTCACTTGTATGTGGAATCTAATAAACGAAAAGAACAAACTAATCAAAAACAGACTCAAAAATATAGTGGACAATGTGGTGACAAAATTGGTATAGGGGAGTTGGGGGGACTGGGAGAATAGGGTTAAGGGTTAAAGAAGTACAAATTAGTAGCTGATGAATGGTCATAAGAATGGGGAGCATGGGATAAGGAATGCAGTTAGCATTAAAACTTTGGCAAGGTGGATGGTCAAGAGAGAGAGAGGGAGTAATTGATCCTGAAACTCTGCCTCCCCCAACTCGTGGCCCCACTCAAGCCACATCAAGTTATATCCTCAGTGAGTAAGGTACTTTTTGCTGAGCAGCACATAAACTCAAACTGGAGGCACCTGGCCTCGGTTTCTGGTGTGGCCTTTTGAGGCAACTATAAATACAGCATCTATGGATTGCTTGCTGAATCTCAATAGGTGGCCCCAGAGGGGTAGATGCTTGGGCTAAATTTGGCCTTCCGCTGAACCTCTCTCAAGACTGTGCAACTGGACACTTACTTCACAAATCCACACAAAGACAGGGAGACTTAGGAACTTTACTTAGTACATAGAAACAGACATGGAAAGGTAGCCAAAATGGGAAGACAAAGAAGCAGAAACCATATGAGAGAATAGAACAGAGATCAAGATATAAAGGGGTCAAGTAATCTAACAGATGCAGAGTTCAAAATGCTTGTTATAAAGATGTTCGATGAACTTTTGGGAAGTGTAAATAAATTTAGTGAGAACGTCAACAAAGAGATAAAAAAACACATAAAAATGTAAAAGGAAATTATAAAAGGGAACCAGTTTGAAATGAAGAACACATTATCTGAGGTGAGAAGTATATTACAAAGAAATAAAACAAAGAAATAAAAAAAATGAATAAAGAAAAGGATCAAATGACCTATCTAGAGGACAGGAAAGCCAAGGAAACTAAAT